>NC_088240.1:66552918-66852918 GCF_036934945.1 Oncorhynchus masou masou
TTGTATTCTGTGCGCGCCCCGGTTGCGCAACACTTCGACCCCCGCGCCCCATTCAAGACCGCATCCAGACCACATTAGAACGGGCTCCAAGGGGCTGCTACATCAAGCTATGGTTTTATGGTGAAAAAAGCGATTTTCTCATATCGTAGGTTTTGATCGTGAAGCAATAAATATTATAAACTGGATGTATTAATGATCTATCTCTCTTTCTCGCTCGCTCACACACACGCGCACGCACAATGGACATATAATATGACATGACTTCAGTCAGTGTGGTGATACTGATATGTCTGATATTACAGATCTCGGGTTTCGCGGTGTTTTATTATTAAACCGTTTATTCTGACCGCACCGGTTTAATGAGGTGCGTTTCCTTCCATTAAAGAATAATCACCGGTAATTATCTCGCGTAATTATTACTGAGATCTAAAGTTAAACACGCCAGCCTGAGCACTAAAACTAAAGACGGGTTTGGCCTATCACGTTGTATGTGTGTGTCGAAATGTGTTTGTGTGTGTTTGTGTGTGTGGTCCTATGTGTGTGTGTGTGTGATGGGTTTTCAACGCACGCGTTACCAATCCACTGTCCTGCGCGAGTCCTCTCCCAAAAGTTAAGCTATAAATAAACTCGTAGCCTATTCTGATCCAGACACAATGTGTGGGTGTGCGGTTTTTTTTGCCATCTTGCCTGCATAGCCAACATCCTGTAGATATACAGTGTAATCTTATCAAAGCAGAAAAATCCACTATGCTCACATCACTCCTCCAGTGAGTGTGTGTGTGTGTGTGTGTGTGTGTGTGTGTGTGTGTGTGTGTGTGTGTGTGTGTGTGTGTGTGTGTGTGTGTGTGTGTGTGTGTGTGTGTGTGTGTGTGTGTGTGTGTGTGTGTGTGTGTGTGTGTGTGTGTGTGTGTGTGTGTGTGTGTGTGTGTGTCTTGTGTGTGTGCATTAACTCAGTCTGCTCCTAATCAGCATCAGGAGAGTTTTAATTTGATCTGAACTTTAGAATGTTTGTTGTCAAAAGACGGAAAGTCTCATATAGTCATAGTGAGCTGTAAAACTGTGACTGTGTGCTGGGGAGTACTGGTCTTTCTCAGCTGTTATGAGGAACATGTTTAGGAGATGCTTTATGTCCATTTGTGTTGGAGTAACATGACTTATGTGGACCACATTGTCCAAACATCTGTAATGACCTTAGTAACCATTTATTTAGCTATGGACCAAAGTGAAGTACTTAGGCTGAAGCATTTCTATGTCACTGTGTGTGTGTGAGAGTTAGAATGTTACTGTAAACCACTTCTTCATATTTTCAGACAAGTGATATGAACCAGGTGGGGTTGTGTATGTTGTGTGTGTCTGAGTGTGTGTGTTATAGAATCTGAGGCTGCATGGTGATGAGAGGGAGTCACAGTGAACAACCTTGACCTACCAGATGGAGAATTCAGACAAGTTTCCCCAACTCTCCTTAACCCCTCCCCTTCGCATGCCCTCTTCCTCCTTTACCCCCCTTCTCTTTCCCTCTGCTGTTCTCAATCTCTTTCCTTACGTCTCTCGGCACTCCTCTTGCTGTCCGTACCTCTCTCTCCATCTCAATCTACCCTTTCCCTCCCTCCCTGCTAATGTAAACTCAGCAAAACAAGAAATGTCCTCTCACTGTCATCTGCATTTATTTTCAGCAAACTTAACATGTGTAAATATTTGTATGAACATAACAAGATTCAACAACTGAGACATAAACTGAACAAGTTCCACAGACATTTGACTTACATAAATTGAATAATGTGTCCCTGAACAAAGGGGGTTCAAAATCAAAAGCAACCGTCAGTATCTGGTGTGGCCACCAGCTGCATTAAGTACTGCAGTGCATCTCCTCCTCATGGACTGCACCAGATTTGCCAGTTCTTGCTGTGAGATGTTACCCCACTCTACCACCAAGGCACCTGCAAGTTCCTGGACATTTCTGGGGGGGAATGGCCCTAGCCCTCACCCTCAGAAATAACAGGTCCCGACATGCTCAATGGGATTGAGATCCGGGCTCTTCGCTGGCCATGGCAGAACACTGGCATTCCTGTCTTGCAGGAAATCACGCACAGAACGAGCAATATGGCTGGTGACATTGTCATGCTGGAGGGTCATGTCAGAATGAGCCTGCAGGAAGGGTACCACATGAGGGAGAAGGATGTCTTCCCTGTAACGCACAGCATTGAGATTGCCTGCAATGACAACAAGCTCAGTCTGATGATGCTGTGACACACCGCCCAAGACCATGATGGACCCTCCACCTCCAAATCGATCCCGCTTGGTGAGACAAAACCATGACTCGTCAGTGAAGAGCACTTTTTGCCAGTCCTGTCTGGTTTAAAGTTTAAAGTCCATTATCGAACAAAAGGATGTTTCTGGGACATTTTGGAGTGCAGAAAGAAGATCTTCAAAGGTAAGGCATTTATTATATCGTTATTTCTGACTTTTGTGTCACCACCTGCCCGGTTGAAAATGATTTTCATGTGTTTGTATTCGGGGCGCTGTCCTCAGATAATCAAATGGTCTGCGTTCGCCGTAAAGGCTTTTTGGAATCTGACACTGCAGCTGGATTAACAAGAAGTTAAGCTTTATTTTGATGTATTACACTTATAAGGGATCACTAACAGGTTAAACCCTTTACAATGAAGATCTGTGAAGGTATTTGATTTTTACAAATTATCTTTGAAATACAAGCACCTGAAAAAGGGATGAGCCTTTATTTTCCTGAGTTAATGTCAATGTTGAACTCCAGAGACAGATGGAACCATAGTGGCTCATTACATTACAGACGAGCATATGGTCTCACACATGCATATGGTGACCAACAACAGATAGACAAACATAGAATGTACCGTGCCTGTATACCTGCCATTCTCATAGAGCACATGTGCTGTGTGAGCATGTTTCTTCTTGCTGTGTGCAGGCATCCAGAGGTGGACAGTTCAAACCCAGTGTACACACACGTGAACAGCACTCTTAAAATTGCCCTTTTGAACAATGTTGATAGAGAGGTGGACTGTTCTTTCTCAACTGTTTCGTGTAAATCCAAGATGAACAGAATGAAAAGAGACTTCAGATATTCAACAGGATATCAGTTCTTAGAAACTTTACCTGGCGAGGATACACATGCGTGTGCGTGTACACACACCGAGAGGACGAGAACAAGAGTAGTGCTCCTCTCTTTGGTGTGCCACATGCCTGTGTTATGATGGTCATTCACCAGGTAAAAGCATTCTAATTTGTATGTTTCAGTGTGCGCTCAATAGTTCAACCATCCGTTACTGTTCTATCTCCCAGACTCATCCAACACAGATATCCCCTTTCCAATAACACACATACACCACAGATTGACAGACATGCAAACACACACATACATACATGTTCGAGAGCATTCTGTTGAAATCAATGATGAATTGTGGGTAAATTGTGACTGACTGATCTACAAACAATAATGAGTAGTTACTTATGATGCAAGTAGACGGATGGTTAGGTGAGACTACGATGCAAGGATGTGTAGATTAGTCAGTCAGCAGTCGCCTGCAGTCGCCTGCAACATCGAACAAGCCCACACACAAGTGAAGAAAAACAGGTTTATTTTTTTTTTTTTTTTTTTTTTGGGGGGGGGGGGGGCAATAAATACATGAATACCATATCACTTCCTATGTTGGTATGAAGAGAGAACTCACTCGAAGTGTAAAACCAGCCAAAGGTTCTACTCCCAGGTCAAACCACTAAACAGGAGCAATTTCCTCATATCGCTGCTGTGATTGGTCCCTTTATGCTGTAAACACCAGGGTGTGTGTATGTGTGTGCGTTACCCTTTTACTCTAATCTCCTGTGAAAACCCTTGAGGCTAGTTTCCCAGCCCCAGATTTAGGCTGCTCCTGGACTATTTCAATGGAGATAATGCAGTAAACCTAATCTGGGTCAGGGATACCCTGCCTCAGTACTAAGAGGTCAAACTAACTTAGCTGTAGTTAGAATAGGAGAGAGTGTGAGTGTGTGTGTGTGTGTGTGTGTGTGTGTGTACGCGCGTCTTGGAAAAAGCTTTGGTTGTTTCTCTTTAACAGTCAGACAGGTGGGTGGAACAGAAGCATAGATCCAGTCAGTCAGTTACAGGTTTACATTCCAACGAGGTCAGCTATCTCCTTTATATGTAGTTCTTATTAGGTGAATATATCCCAGAGTATAAAACAGAGTCATCTATAGAGTGATAGGTCATTCAGCTTTTTACAACAAACCAAAAACATCCTGTGACTTCATTTACAGTCATGTAAAACACAGAGTTAACAGTAAACAAGTGTGTCTGTATGTCAAGTGTGTGTAGTGGCATATATGTTCTGTGTGTGTTTTTCTCCTGCCCAGGACAGTGAGCAAATTCCTGTGTGTGCAGCAGTGTACATGCACTGTGTCTCTCAGTCTTTGTGGCCTTCTTTCCTGTAGAGATCAGTCAGTCCTCTACAACCCTAGCAGCGAGTTAGTTAAGTGAAGGGGAGCGGTCAGTATTCCACAGCAGTTCTATGTAGGGCCACTTGGTCTGGAGGCAGCGCTTCACTGGAGTGTCATCTGTCCTCACCATGGGGTCCTCAAAGCCCAGGACCAGGGCTGAACCCTGCACATACTCCACCTGACAAAGAGAAACACACAGTCAGTATGCACACACACATTACATTCTCATTCTTACCCCCCTTTTGACCTCCCTTTCCGTAGCAACCAGTGATCCGGGTCAACAGCATCAATGTAACAGTATAGCTTCCGTCCCTCTTCGCCCCAACCTGGGCTCGAACCAGGGACCTCTGCACACATCGACAACAGCCACCCTCAAAGCATCGTTACCCATCGCTTCACAAAAGCTGTGGCCCTTGCAGAGCAAGGGGAACAACTACTTCAGGTCTCAGAGCGAGTGACGTCACCCGATTGAAACGCTATCAGGGCGCACCACCGCTATCTAGCTAGCCATTTCACATCGGTTACATATATCTTACCCTCTCATTGTGGTTGGACTGTTTCAGGCCATTGTAGTGGTAGACAGGGAAGGAGTCTGGGATTCCAGTATCCTGTAAACACAATATATAAACCAGTTAACAATCATCCCTGGGGTGTGTGTGTCGATAACTCTGCTCTGGAAGATGTGGGTATATCGGAACCCACAGTTTGACTAGAGAACATTCTCTAACCCACAGACAATTCAGCATACTTTAGCCTGAAACCCATAACCCACGTATGTGTGTGTGTACGCATGTGAAACCCTAACCCCAATCCCACAGAACAGCCTATATTAGAAACCAGTCAATAACGGCACAGGCCCAAACACTTTGTTGGGACGTTCCAGAATGCTAATAGACTGTGTGAGTGTGTTTATGTGAAACCATAACCTCAGTCTGTGTGTGTGTGTGTCTGTGTGTGTGTCTCCAGTTGGCTAATGGCAGTATAATTTCTTTGTGGCCGAGGGCCATTCCTCTGGTGAGTCCCCGAAGCCCTGATCACTTTAACACACTTCCCGCTCCTCTCTCTTTGTCCCCACCTCCCTTTCCCACCTCTTTCTCTTTGCCTCTCGCTCTCCCTCTCTTCAGAAATGGTTCCCTGCCACTGAGACCCTGTCTGAGCAGGGGTTTGTGTAAACATATATTTAAACATTTCGGTCACCATTGCATTGCTGTAAAAGATTTGATTCAACAAATTCATATCCATCGTCAGCCACAAACCACTAACAAAACAGAAGCGCTCATGAACGTACATGCATACGCCAAAGATATTTCTTGTTTATCGGTCTTCTCAGTTTCTTTTATGGATATTGCTGCAGCTTTGAAGTATCTCAGCTCCTCTTCAGTTACCTGATCAGGGAAGAACTCCAGGAGGAACGGAGCCAGCAGCACGATCCCCAAGCCCTCTGGATCCAACTTACTCTTCATCAGACTCACACTGGAGACAGAGCGAGGGAGAGAAAGAGAGGAAAGAGTTACGTTTGTCAAACATTTCAACATGATCTTATAGTCTAAGCACAGCAATGAGACATACCTCCAATTCTTCAGAAAATCTTAAAAATTGTCCCTGTTTTAAAGCAATGATAAAACTTGTGTCAGTTGGAGGGAGAGAAGGGGGAATTGAGAAGGGACATTGGGTGAGAGCTAGAGAAAGGGTGGAGGTGAGGAAGGGGTGAGGGAGGGCGATGGGGTGCAGGTGAGGACAAGGGGTGCAAGTGAGGAGAGGCCAAAGGGGTGGAGAAGGTGCTGGTAGTGAGAAGGGCTGTCTGAGGTATAAATGTGTCATGTTCTATGTAAAAGATTTGGTGTAAGAAAGCAAACACTGGAGAAATGTACGGTAACCCCGTCTGATGAGGAGTTATGGTGTGTGTGTGTGTGTGATACTAAATATACCACTAGACATTCCTGTGTGTTAGAGCAGGAATATTATTCTTATTCCACAGTGATAAAGAGAAACATTTCCCTTTTAAGGCAGAAATAGAGTGTTACATGCCCAGACAGAGGCTGATAACCCAGTTAAGACTGTGTGTGTGGGTTTGTGTGTCATCTGATGTTGCAGTCAGAGAAATAATCCTCTGCATTGCCATTAACAGCAGACTCCTACATTTCCTCAGTAAAATCAACGTCCTGAGCAAATATCTCAATTGGCTTTTTACGAAGTTACCATACGACAGACCAGATATTCACCATACACATCCTAATTGACAAACAAACAAAACAAAAGCAAAGTATTATTATGCTTTGTTGATTTCAAAAAAGCATTCGACTCAATTTACCATGAGGGTCTGCTATATAAATTGATAGAAAGCGGTGTTGGGGTAAAAAACAACATACAACATAAAATCCATGTACAGTCGTGGCCAAAACGTTTGAGAATGACAAATATTAATTTCCACAAAGTTTTCTGCTTCAGTGTCTATAGATATTTGTCAGATGTTTCTATGGAATACTGAAGTATAATTACAAGCATTTCATAAGTGTCAAAGGCTTTTATTGACAATTACATAAAGTTGATGCAAAGAGTCAATATTTGCAGTGTTGGCCCTTCTTTTTCAAGACCTCTGCAATCCACCCTGGCATGCTGTCAATTAACTTCTGATGGCAGCCCATTCTTGCATAATAAATGCTTGGAGTTTGTCAGAATATGTGGGTTTTTGTTTGTCCACCCGCCTCTTGAGGATTGACCACAAGTTCTCAATGGGATTAAGGTCTGGGGAGTTTCCTGGCCATGGACCCAAAATATCAATGTTTGGTTCCCGAGCCACTTAGTTATCACTTTCGCCTTATGGCAAGGTGCTCCATCATGCTGGAAAAGGCATTGTTCGTCACCAAACTGTTCCTGGATGGTTGTGAGAAGTTGAGGATGTGTTGGTACCACTCTTTATTCATGGCTATGTTCTTACGCAGAATTGTGAGTGAGCCCACTCCCTTGGCTGAGAAGCAACCCCACACATGGTCTCAGGATGCTTTACTGTTGGCATGACACAGAACTGATGGTAGTGCTCACCTTGTCTTCTCCGGACAAGCTTTTTTCCGGATGCCCCAAACAATCGGAAAGGGGATTCATCAGAGAAAATTACTTTACCCCAGTCCTCAGAAGTCCAATCCCTGTACCTTTTGCAGAACATCAGTCTGTCCCTGATGTTTTTCCTGGAGAGAAGTGGCTTTTTTGCTGCCCTTCTTGACACCTGGCCATCCTCCAAAAGTCTTTGCCTAACTGTGAGTGCAGATGCACTCACACCTGCCTGCTGCCATTCATGAGCAAGCTCTGTACTGGTGGTGCCCCGATCCCGCAGCGGAATCAGCTTTAGGAGACGGTCCTGGCGCTTGCTGGACTTTCCTGGGTCCCCTGAAGCCTTCTTCACAACAATTGAACCGCTCTCCTTGAAGTCCTCAATGATCTGATACATGGTTGATTTAGGTGTAATCTTACTGGCAGCAATATCCTTGCCTGTGAGCCCTTTTTGTGCAAAGCAATGATGACGGCATGTGTTTCCTTGCAGGTAACCATGGTTGACAGAGGAAGAACAATAATTCCAAGCACCACACTCCTTTTGAAGCTTCCAGTTTGTTAATCAAACTCAATCAGCATGACAGAGTGATCTCCAGCCTTGTCCTCGTCAACACTCACACCTGTGTTAACGAGAGAGTCACAGACATGTCAGCTGGTCCTTTTGTGGCAGGGCTGAAATTCAGTGGAAATATTTTTGGGGGATTCAGTTCATTTGAATTAATTGCAATTCATCTGATCACTCCTCATAACATTCTGGAGTACAGTGGGGCAAAAAAGTATTTAGTCAGCCACCAATTGTGCAAGTTCTCCCACTTAAAAAGATGAGGCCTGTAATTTTCATCATCGGTACACGTCAACTATGACAGACAAAATGAGATGAAAAAAAATCCAGAAAATCACATTGTAGGATTTTTAATGAATTTATTTGCAAATTATGGTGGAAAATAAGTATTTGGTCAATAACAAAAGTTTATTACTTTGTTATATACCCTTTGTTGGCAATGACAGAGGTCAAACGTTTTCTGTAGGTCTTCACAAGGTTTTCACACACTGTTGCTGGTATTTTGGCCCATTCCTCCATGCAGATCTCCTCTAGAGCTGTGATGTTTTGGGGCTGTTGCTTGGCAACACGGACTTTCAACTCCCTCCAAATAGTTTCTATGGGGTTGAGATCTGGAGACTGGCTAGGCCACTCCAGGACCTTGAAATGCTTCTTACGAAGCCACTCCTTCGTTGCCCGTGGGGTGTGTTTGGGATCATTGTCATGCTGAAAGACCCAGCCACGTTTTGTCTTCAATGCCCTTGCTGATGGAAGGAGGTTTTCACTCAAAATCTCACGATACATGGCCCCATTCATTCTTTCATTTGCACGGATCAGTCGTCCTGGCCCTTTGCAAAAAAAAAAACAGCCCCAAAGCATGATGTTTCCACCCCCATGCTTCACAGTAGGTATGGTGTTCTTTGAATGCAACTCAGCATTCTTTGTCCTCCAAACACGACGAGTTGAGTTTTTACCAAAAAGTTCTATTTTGGTTTCATATGACCATATGACATTCTCCCAGTCTTCTTCTGGATCATCCAAATGCTCTCTAGCAAACTTCAGACGGGCCTGGACATGTACTGGCTTAAGCAGGGGGACACGTCTGGCACTGCAGGATTTGAGTCCCTGGCAGTGTAGTGTGTTACTGAAGGTAGGCTTTGTTACTTTGGTCCCAGCTCTCTGCAGGTCATTCACTTGGTCCCCCTGTGTGGTTCTGGGATCTTTGCTCACCGTTCTTGTGATCATTTTGAAGTTACAGGTCTGTGAGAGCCAGAAATCTTGCTTGTTTGTAGGTGACCAAATACTTATTTTCCACCATAATTTGTAAATAAATTCATAAAAAATCCTACAAATGTGATTTTCTTGATTTTTTTCTCTCATTTTGTCGGTCGTAGTTGAAGTGTACCTATGATGAAAATGACAGGCCTCTCATATTTTTTAAGTGGGAGAACTTGCACAATTGGTGGCTGACTAAATACTTCTTTGCCCCACTGTATATGCAAATTGCCATCATACAAACTGAGGCAGTAGACTGAAAATTAATATTTGTGTCATTCTCAAAACCTTTGATCACGACCATACACAACAAGTGTGCGGTTAAAATTAGCAAAAAACACATTTCTTTCCTCAGGGCTGTGGGGTGCAACAGGGATGCAGCTTGAGCCCCAACCCTCCAACATACACTGAGTGTACAAACCATTATGCTCTTTCCAGGTCAGACTGACCAGGTGAACCCAGGTGAAAGCTATGATCCCTTATTGATGTCACAAATTAAATCCACTTCAATTAGTATAGATGAACAGCAGGAGAAAAGGTTAAAAAAATACTTAAGCCTCTAGACAATTCAGACATGGATTGTGTATGTGTGCCATTCAGAGGGTTAATGGGCAAGACAAAATATTTAAGTTCCTTTGAATGAGGTATGGCAATAGGTGCCAGGGGCACTGGTTTGCCTCAAGCGCGGCTGTATTTTTCATACACAACAGTTTCCTGTGTGTATCAAGAATGGTCCACCACCCAAAGGACATCCAGCCAACTTGACAACTGTGAGAAGCATTGGTGCCAACATGGGCCTGTGGAACACTTCGACACCTTGTAGAGTCCATGGTCCAACAAATTGCAACTCAATATTAGGCAGATGTTCTAAATGTTTTGTACACTCAGTGTGTACATCAACGAATTGTCAAGGGCAGTATAACAGTCTGCAGCACCCAGCCTCACTCCACTAGAATCTGAAGTCAAATGTCTATAATTTGCTGATGATCTGGTGCTTTTCTCCCCAACCAAGGAGAGCCTACAGCAGCACCAAGATCTTCTGCACAGATTCTGTCAGACCTGGACCCTGGCAGTATGCTTGGGAGGTATCCAGATTGTCATACCGACCTTGTGCCATCCTGGGATATTCAGTAATAACAGCACAGAACACAAGGGGCGCCATTTTCAAACCCCACTGCATTCCGAAGGTTAGCAATGCTAACAAGTACATGTAAAATCCCATAGCGAATGCTAACTAAATGCTAACAAGTGCAGTGCAAACATTTGACCTAAACTATTCGCAGGACAGACATCCCAGCTCAATGTTATACATCTAATTCAAATTCTACTCACAGGTTACCTAACAAAAAAAACCCAGAAAGGCTCTTGATCCAGTTCCTTTTTTTTTTTTTTTTAATACATTTCACTAATTAAATTACTTCACCAATCAGTGCGGCTAGAGCAGGCAAGCTAGTTGCTTACGTGCGTGATGGACTGAAAACTGTAGCTTACGGCGCAAGATGCAACTGAAATTTTGCGGGTGGGGGGAGAGAGAGAGGGTTGCAGGGATGCAAACTAGTCACCTTTCAGCGAAATTTGACGTTTTGAATCTAAAATAGGTGACCTACGTGATTCGTGTAGATCCGATGGGGTGGGATCACTACTGGCTGTAAGCAAACGAGTGATGCACGTTTGGAGCAATACTGGCTGCTATATCCAAGGCTCAGCCCATTGTTAACATAACAGAATGCTATGGGGGGTGATAAGGGACATATATAAGCCTAGGCAACTGTACCACCTGACATCAACGCCTTACTAACGTTTGCGTGACTCCTGCGTTAAGCGTTAATGAAAGTCAATGTGCATAGTTTATATTAATTAAATCTCAACCATAAATGTTAGAAACGTACAATTTTTCCTGTGCAAGCAGACATGCCAACGTAGCCACCTTGAACTATAGTGTAGCCTACGGCTTGTGTATTTCCTGATATTGATAATGGCCTAGAAAAAAATGCCCAATCTAAAGATGATCTTTCTTTCCCTTCAACAGCACATGTTATGTTATCTTATCTTATCTCGCTGTATACAGATCTAAATGTTGTTATCCAAATCACAGACTGTGTTGTTACCAGTTCCACATCAAACAACCAATAAGAGTTGTGTCCACGGCTTTGAGGAGTTCATAGGTGCTATCTGGGATCCTTGGGATGTCCACACCTATCAAGTATAAATGTAAATTGATTAAGTTTAGTGTTAGTAAAGGCTAAGTACATCCCAAGGAATCTGGATTCCAGTGACTGTCCATAGAGTGAGAGACTGGCATGCTATTTGAGAGCTAGGCGGCAACTCAGACACTTTAAAAAAAAAAATTTTTTTTACAAGTGGCAGAAGTCATTTAAGTGTCTGTCCCAGATAGTTTCCTTATTAGAGACGATTAAAATAATTACCAAGATGTCCTTGATCCAACTGAGGAGTAAGTAGGCTATATTTATGTTGTGATATTGTTAGGAAATATTTAGGTCTACTGTGTTAAGGCAAATGTGGTTTATTTGAAAATATTTTTTTGATGAAAACGTATTTAAAATTTATTTGACCTTTATTTAACTAGGCAAGTCAGTTAAGAACAAATTCTTATTTTCAATGACGGCCTAGGAACAGTGGGTTAACTGCCTGTTCAGGGGCAGAACGACAGATTTGTACCTTGTCAGCTCGGGGATTTGAACTTGCAACCTTCTGGTTACTAGTCCAACGCTCTAACTACTAGGCTACCCTGATGTGCACTGTTGCCCAAAATTAAGACGTTTTTTTCCCCAAGTTCAATATCTGTGTGTGGTCACAAGCGTTCTATTATAAAGGCTGTCATGGCTAACTGCAATATTATTGTATTGTTTGTTTCAAGACTTGAGTGTCATTTGCAGTAAATTCTAGGCAACAAATAACATTGAATTGCTTTATTTACTTTTTTTAGCTGTGAGTTACGTTCATATTAACCACTTTTTATTTTACACACAGAGACTGATCTAGTAGATCATATTCTTTGTTTATTTAATTTGTTAAAACCTGCATTTCTCCCAAGCAAGGATTTTTTTGCATGTTTCAGCAGTTTGCATCCCTGGGGTTGAGGATGAGGCGTGAAGCGCTGGGCATTTTGTTATGACCTGCATTATATGAATTAGGTTCACAGAATTATACCTAGGAGAGGAGCGGCTTCTACAGAGGAACTTCAAATGTCCTGTCAGCTAGCTAGCTAACAAGCTTGTGCTAGCTAAATTACCTAAAAAGCTTGTGTGTGCAGAGCAGCACCAGAATTTAAAAACACGTCTTACAATTTTTTATGTTAATAAATCCAACGTGAAACGGGATAACTAGGTCTATAGTATCCGTAACCAACGTTAAACAAGTTCATTCATTATTCTCTAGCTAATTAAAAAAACTCCCCATCTTCTGAATCAAGCGACAATGTAACATCAGTAGGCCAGAGGGGGAGGGGCAGGTAACCTTAACAAGCACAGGTAAATATTTTCAGCTTCCAGGCAGATACTGGAGGGCTTTGCATGAACGTTTTCTTGTGGGACTAGATTAACCGGTTCTTATGCTTTTAAAATAACGGTTTTGTTCTCCTGCCAAATGTATGACCATATTAGAGAGGCATATTCCCCTCAGAATACACTGGCCCACAAAGAAATTGAAAACAATTCAATTTTGGTAACTCCCATATCTATTATGTGAAATACCAGTATGCCACACTAAAAGTGAAGCACAAAAATCCATTGTAAATACAAAAGTACATGACCAAAAGTATGTGGGCACCTGCTCGTCAAACATCTCATTTCAAAATCATGGGCATTAATATGGAGTTGGTCCCCCCCCCTTTGCTGCTATAACAGCCTCGACTCTTCTGGGGAAGGCTTTCCACGAAACGTTGGAACATTGCTGCGAGGACTTGCTCCCATTCAGCCACAAGAACATTAGTGAGGTTGGGCACTGATGTTGGGCGATTAGGCCTGGCTCGCAGTCGGTTTTCCAATTCATCCCAAAGGTGTTCAATGTGGTTGAAATCAGGGCTCTGTGCAGGCCAGTCAAGTTCGTCCACACCAATCTCGACAAACCATCTGTATCGACCTGTCTTTGTGCATGGGGGCACTTTCATGCTGAAACAGGAAAGGGCCTTCCCCAAACTGTTGCCACAAAGTTGGAAACACAGAATCATCTAGAATGTCATTGTATGCTGTAGTATTAAGATTTCCGTTCACTGGAACTAAGGGTCCAAGCTTGAACCATGAAAATCAACCCCAGACCATTATTCCTTGGAGCAGGTAGCGTTCTCCTAGCATCCGCCAAACCCAGATTCGTTCTTTGGACTGCCAGATGGTGAAGTGTGATTAATCACTCCAGAAAACGCATTTCCACTGCTCCAGAGTCCAACGGCAGCGAGCTTTACACCACTCTCGCCGATGCTTGGCATTGCGCATGGTGATCTTACGCTTGTATGCGGCTGCTCGGCCATGAAAACCCACAGTTCTTGTGCCGACGTTGCTTCCAGAGGCAGTTTGGAACTCTGTAGTGAGTTTTGCAACCGAGGACAGATGATTTTTACACGCTATGCGCTTCAGCACTCGGCGGGCCCGTTCTGTGAACTTGTGTGGCCTACCACTTCACGGCTGAGCCGTTGTTGTTCCTAGTCATTTCTACTTCACAATAAAAGCCCTTACAGTTGACCGGGGCAGCTCCAGCAGGGTAGAAATTTGACAAACTGACTTGTTGGAAAGGTGGCATCCTATGACGGTGCCACATTAAAAGTCACTGAGGTCATCAGTAAGGCCATTCTACTGCCAATGTTAATTTCACTTTTGTTTATCATCTATTCCACTTGCTTTGGCCATGTAAACATGTTTCCCATGCAAATAAAGCCCTTTGAATCAAACTATTCCCCACTGTAAACCCTCAATTACTCCTGAAGTTTAGTGTTTGTTTATGTGGTGAACTTGTGACACACATATCCTGATCAGTCGCACATTTTAAACAAACACACACACACACATATTTACATACACACACTTATCCAGCTAGTTAGAAACATGGTTATAGATGAAACCCTGAAGGCAACATAGCTGTGGAAACGTTTGTTAAATGTATTGCATCGGAGGCACAGTGTGCGGCTTGTCTTTTCTAAGAAATATGGTTATATTCAGCTAACTTTTCTGCCATTGTAACTTGAACTGGTCTGTCTTGTCCCCACAGTGTGAAAGCTGTCCAGGTTGGTGTGGTCAGGTCAGCTGATGACTGATCTAGGCTGACCTTAAGGCGGGGCTAACCCGCACCTGGTTTGAAGCAGCACATTAAAGCATTTCCTCTCAGTGTTCCTGCTAGCAGTTTAATGCCCCCACCCCCCGCCATCATCCCCTGCCCTCTTTCTCGCTTCCTCTGGATGTTTAGTGTTCTCGCTCTCTGGTTCTGTCTGCGTTTTCTCTGCTCTTTACCCAACAGCAGTGAAACATTAGCTGAGGCGGCTGGACAAGAGCACACACGCTTACTAGTATTCAGGTTCTGAGACGAGGTCTAGTGCCTTCATCACCTCCTCCAACAGACAGTCTGGAATAAAGCCGTTATCTAGAGGGAGAGAAAGAGACAATATTGGTCAGGGAATTTTAGTCCAGACACACTAAGGAGACAGGCATTAGACTCATCTGCAATTCTGTGTCTGTTTTCTGGGAGTCATTATCAAAGAGGTAGGGTGAAGAGGGTGCCCCATTATCAGCAAGTCCCAGTGGCACTGAAACAGGACAGGCCTTCACGCAGACTGAACACACAGTTTACATTGTGCTAACAGAGGTACCTCATCACACACAAACACATATGTACACATGCAAGAACACACATGCAAAAGCACAAACACCGGCCTTGTCCTCTCCTCTGTCTAACCCACATTCCTCAGCTATGACTTCTCTACCTGAGAGAACGAGCTTTAAAACACTACCACGTGTGTACGCGCATGTCCTACCCGTCTACTTAAAATACTAACATATGATTGTGTGTGCGCGCCACGAGTACAGTATGTGTGTTGTACACACACACTGGGTAGGACAACAGCTGAATCATAGCTTTACCCTTATTTTCAAATTCTGTGTGAAACAGTAACGAAGTGGTGTGTTATTGCGTGCATGGGAGACCTGTGTGTGTGTTTGTGTGTTATTGCGTGCATGGGAGACCTGTGTGTGTGTTTGTGTGTTATTGCGTGCATGGGAGACCTGCGTGTGTGTGTGTTATTGCGTGCATGGGAGACCTGTGTGTGTGTGTGTTATTGCGTGCATGGGAGACCTGTGTGTGTGTGTGTGTGTTATTGCGTGCATGGGAGACCTGTGTGTGCGTTTGTGTGTTATTGCGTGCATGGGAGACCTGCGTGTGTGTGTGTGTGTTATTGCGTGCATGGGAGACCTGCGTGTGTGTGTGTGTTATTGCGTGCATGGGAGACCTGTGTGTGTGTGTGTGTGTGTGTGTGTGTTATTGCGTGCATGGGAGACCTGTGTGTGTGTGTGTTATTGCGTGCATGGGAGACCTGTGTGTGTGTGTGTTATTGCGTGCATGGGAGACCTGTGTGTGTGTGTGTGTTATTGCGTGCATGGGAGACCTGTATGTGTTTATTTATTTAACCTTCATTTTACTGTGTGTGTGTTATTGCGTGCATGGGAGACCTGTGTGTGTGTGTGTGTTATTGCGTGCATGGGAGACCTGTGTGTGTGTGTGTGTTATTGCGTGCATGGGAGACCTGTGTGTGTGTGTGTGTTATTGCGTGCATGGGAGACCTGTGTGTGTGTGTGTGTTATTGCGTGCATGGGAGACCTGTGTGTGTGTGTGTGTGTTATTGCGTGCATGGGAGACCTGTGTGTGTGTGTGTGTTATTGCGTGCATGGGAGACCTGTGTGTGTGTGTGTGTTATTGCGTGCATGGGAGACCTGTGTGTGTGTGTGTGTGTGTGTGTTATTGCGTGCATGGGAGACCTGTGTGTAAATTATTGTGTGCATATGGGATGTGTGCACACTCTGGCGCCTCTCTTCTATAACACAGTGAACTGGGCCGACTGTAGATGTGACACAGGCAGATTTATAGGGCTTTGACACTGCTCTCAGCTCTGCTGGTTCTGGTGTGTGTATAAACATCCATATGGCGTAAATGAAAAATCTCACGAAACAGCAGAAACACATCTCAATGTAGACAGACCTATCAATTTCTCGGTTTCTCCCTCTCTGGTCTGAACGGGTCAGTGTGTTTACTACATATTTGGTGTGGAGGCAACCAGAACAGACAAGACTACTCTCAGCTGGTGGCGCTCACTTTGTTAGAAACTTCAACACAAACAGGCGCACACAACCCCTCAGCCACGTCAAGAGGCATATTGTTCTTATAAACACGAAACGGAGGAATGTTGTTTACGCCGTCAGAAATTATTCCTGCTGGAACACACACACACATATCAAAGAGAGCGACAAACACACACGTGTCTGTGCAGGTTTGGTCCATGGGGTGGGTGTGTGTGTGTGTTATGACTACGGTGACCTTCAGCTGAACACACTCACACTCACAGCAACATGCATCATGCTCTCATTGTGTAGTGTGACAATCACACATACCATGGGTAACTCAATCTCTCCATATATACTTTTTGGCTACTTCAGCCACACCTGTCGTTAATAGGTGTATAAAATCAAGCACAAAGCCATGCAATCTCCATAAACAAACATTGGCAAAAGAATGGCCTTACTGAAGAGCTCAGTGACTTTCAACGTGGCACTGTCATAGGATGCTACCAAGTTAGTTTGTCAAATTCCTGCCCTGCTAGAGCTGCCCGGGTCAACTGTAAGTGCAGTTATTGTGAAGAGGAAAAGTCTAGGAGCAACAACAGCTCAGCTGCAAAGTGGCAGGCCACACAAGCTCCAGAACGGGACCACAGAGTGCTGTAGCGCATAAAAAGAGTCTGTCCTCAGCTGCAACACTCACTACCGAGTTCCAAACGTCCTCTGGAAGCATTGTCGGCAAAATAACTGTTCGTCGGGAGCTTCATGAAATGGGTTTCTATGGCCGAGCAGCAGCACACAAGCCTAAGATCACCATGCGCGATGCCAAGCATTGGCTGGAGTGGTCCAATGGCGGCGAGCTTTGCACTCTGGAGCAGTGGAAATGGGTTTTCTGGAGTGATGAATCATGCGTCACCATCTGTCAGTTCGACAGATTAATCTGGATTTGGCGGATGCCATGAGATCGCTACCTGCCCCAATGCATAGTGCCAACTGTACAGTTTGGTGGAGGAGGAATAATGGTCTGGGGCTGCTTTTCATGCTTCGGGCTTGGCCCCTTAGTTCCAGTGTACAGAAATCTTTATCCTACAGCATACAATTATATTCCAACAGTTTGGGGATGGCACTTTCCTCTTTCAACGTACCTGTGCACCAAACAATGTCCATACAGAAATGGTTTGTCGAGAACTTGATTGGCCTGACTGACTGAAGATATCCCTCTAGCGCTGTGGGGACTGTGCTTTGGGAAAGTGGGTGGGGTCATATCCTGCCTGGATGGCCCTGTCTGGGGGTATCGTTGGAAGGGGCCACAGAGTCTCTGACCCATCCCGTCTCAGCCTCCAGTATTTATGCTGCAATAGTGTGTGTCGGGGGCTATGGACAGTTTGTTATATCTGGAGTATTTATCCTGTCCTGTATGAATTTACGTATGCTCCCTCTAAAAGAAAAGCTCTCTCTCTACCAACAACAAACTCTCTCCAGGAGGACCTGAGCCCTGGGACCTTGCCTCAGGACTACCTAGCCTGATGACTCCTGGCTGTCCCCAGTCCACATGGTCTTGCTGCTGCTCCAGTTTCAACTGTTCTGCTTGCGGCTATGGAACCCTGAACTGTTCACCAGATGTGCTTCCCTGTACCGGAACTGCTTCCTTGTACCGGAACTGCTATTTTCAACTCTCTACCACACCTGCTGCCTCGACCTCAATGATCAGCTATGAAAAGCCAACTTATATTTACTCCTGAGGTGCGGATCTGTTGCACCCTCTACAACCACTGTGATGATGATGATGATGATGGATGATGATTATTATAATTATCACGATTCCCTGCTGGTCATCTATGAGCGTTTGCACATCTTGGTCATGTTCTGTTATACTCTCTACCCGGCACAGCCAGAAGAGGAGTGGCCACCCCACAGAGCCTGGTTCTTCGATAGGTTTCTTCCTAGGTTCCTAGGGAGTTTTTCCCTAGCCACTGTGCTACTACATTGCTTCCCGTTTGGGGTTTTAGGCTGGGTTTCTGTATAGCACTTTGTGACATCGGCTGAACTAAATTTGATTGATTGCAAGAGCCCTGACCTCAACCCCATCAAACACCTCTGGGATATATTGTAATGCAGACTGCAAGCCAGGCCTAATCACACATCAGTGCCCTTCCTCACTAATGCTTGTGGCTAAATGTAAGCAAGATCCCACAGAAATGTTCCAACATCTAGTGGAACGCCTTCCCAGAAGAGTGGAGGCTGTTATAGCAGCAAAGAGGGGATCAACTTCATTAATGCCCATGATTTTGGAATGAGACGTTCGACGAGCAGGTGTCCACATACTTTTGATAATATAGTGTATCCCCCCCCCATCGTTCATTCAGCTCACCTTCTTTCCACGACCAAAAGCAGAGAGTAGTTATTAGAAAGCAGCAGGGCCTCAGAATCTGACGTCCTCAGTGACTCAGTATAGGCTGTGACTCAGTAGAGGCTCAGAGTGTGAAGTAGAACTCTCCTATGTCCCTCCTTTCTCCAGCCAGGTCACCTGTGATACAAGTCAGTATTCGACATCCATCCATGTCTATCTATTACCTTCAAGTAGGTTTCGGTTTTGCTAGGGTGTTGTGGACGGGGATGGCAGATAGTTGTAAGCATCTGCCTCGGATTCCAAAGGTTGCATGTTTGAAACCAGCAAGTTTGAATCTGCTTCGGAGTTAATGCCTGAACTTTAAACACCTCGGAATTGGACTCTCTCTGACATACTAAAGCAACAAATATGAGAGGAAGAGGCAAAACCGGAGGCAAGGCCAGGGCGAAGGCAAAGACACGTTCATCCCGTGCCGGGCTCCAGTTCCCCGTGGGCCGTGTGCACAGGCTGCTGCGCAAAGGCAGCATGTGGGCACTGGCGCACCAGTCTACCTGGCCACCGTGCTCAAGTACCTAACTGCTGAGATCATGGAGTAGGCCGGCAACACCGCCTGCGACAAGAAGACTCGCATCATTCTTCGTAGCTGACCGTCCGAAATGACGAGGAGCTGAACAAACTGCTCGGCAGTGTGACCATCACTCAGGGTGGTGTGCTGCCCAACATCCAGGCAGTGCTGCTCCCCAAGAAGACAGAGAAGGCCGTCAAAGCCAAGTAAATACTACTACTGGAAGTTTGAATCCAGCGATAGAAAGTTGCTTTGGAGTTAGTGCCTGAAGTTTAAAACGCTTCAAAATTGAACTTAGAATAACTTCTACATTTGATGCTTTAGAAACATGGATGAATGTCTAATTCTGACACGAGAGAGCTGGTTGCCTTTCTCTCTCCCATCACACCTCTTTTTATCACTATCCTTGCCCTTTTCTTTGCCTTCCCGCCCCCAATCACCCCAAAAGGAGGAAGAAGAGGATGGGAGCAGGTTGACTCAGCTGTGGGGGGGATTGGGGCAGGCGGGCGGGCTGACACACACACTAACCCCAAAACAACAACAGCAGAGATGAGATGAGAGAGGATCCCTGCTCAGAGGATGAGGAGGAGAGAGGATGAGAAGATAGGAGTCGGAGGTTATACAGGCACATGCTCTACCAGGAAGGAGAGAGGAGAAAAGATAACATGTGCAGGATATTGGTGTGTGTGTGAGAGAGACACACCATTAGGCGATATACCACTTATACCATATGTTGGGGCATTTCAAAATACAGATGGTATGATATTCAAAACAGATAAACCAGGGTCTGTGGGGGTGCGTGCTACGCCACTGCTTAGAACTATAAGAAACATAAGATGTGTAAAATTATATCCAGCTCAGGGCTCCAGCTATGCATTTGGTTTGCTAACTTGCTTGCTAAGTGTCAAGATCAAGCGTATTGGTTACAGCAGACACATTCAATCCCCTCCTGGATCAAGATCCCCATTGCCTAAATTGTTGTGAGTTTCTATTTTAATATTGCCCCTTGTGTGCACTTCCGGTAATACTGTATACCACATTATGGGTCCTGAAACGGTATGAACATCTGGATAACGCCCAACCTTAGAGACTATCAGACTATCGTTGAACAGTATTACCTTCTGGGTCGAAGGTTTGGAAGACTCTCCTGGCCTGTTGAGACGGAGACTCAGGAGCCACCAGACACATCTCCTACAAAGACAAGAGAGGGACATCTGTCAGATATCTCAACATTATATTATAGTCTAAACACAGAAATTAGGCAGGCTTCCAAATCTCCAGAAAATCCAAAGAGAAAGACAGAGCGAGAGAGATGTGTAGACCGAAGCACACAGAGATCACATAATAGGTCAAGAATTAAGATTACAACGATGACTCTAAGGAATGCGCGCGTGTGTAAGCTAGCGTGTGAACGTAAGAGTTTACGTGCGTGCGGACTATCATAATCATCAGGCTATGTTGGGTTATTAGCTGATCTGCAGATAAAACCAGACATTATGTTTTCACTCAAAACACACATCAGCCAATCAGGCACTCACACAGAGAGTTATAGTTGTTTGTTTGCTGACTCAGAGGGTCGTTGCCGGGGGGACTCGGAGGAGAAATAAGGAGAGACAGATTTTACAGAGATAGGACAGTGTGTGTGTGTGTGTGCTGGAGGGGGGGGGGGGTTAGTTCCAATCTTTTGGATTCATCAACCCCCTCACACTCCAAATTTGTACTCCCTTACCCAAGTTTCATAGTGAAATATGACAGTTGACAGGCTGGGAACCAAACTGCAAAACTCAAACACGCACAGTGGGTAGCATAGTATTAATGACACTTGCCGGATCCACTGAACTGGAGTATGTTTACTACAGTGGAGTTTTACACAAACACACTCGGCCCGAACACAAACACACTCAGCCAAGAGCAAATAAGCTGAGCTCATCTCCCTGAGCCAGCCTTTATTAAAGTAGGAGTTCAGATGAGACGGTAGGTTATAGAGCATCACTGACATATTAGCGTCCTCAGGGGTCACAGAGGAAGAGAGAGGGACAGAGGGAGATCAGGGGAAGAGTTGGGGAGAAAGATCTCAAGAGGAGAAGACTCCCAGCTGGTAGGGAGGCGTGCACACACACTTCTCCCTGTCAGAGCAGCTGGTGTACAGAATGGTTAGATTTGTTAGTTTAAGTATCTCTATAAATCAAGCCGTACATTCTTCATCTCGATAGACAGACATGGAGGCAGACGTGTGTTAAGGGTTAATGAATGGTCAGAGGGTTAATGTCCCTTATAGTTTACATGAACATAATTTATTGGAGGAGGCTACTAAAGGGAGTGCATGTGTGTGACATACAGTATAACCCAGTTACAGTATAACCCAGTTATAGAGATGGGGTTAACTCATATACTCTCCTCTAGCAGTAAGGGTTAAGATTCAGGAAGAGTTATAACTGTAGGTAATAACAGCGCTGGAACCTTGTAGAAACAGGAGATAGTCCCAGTCAACATTCAAGTAATATTGAATTCCCTCGACCATGCCCACAAATTGCAGAAAACAGTCTATTTCACCCCCATTGTAAAGAGGCAACTTCTTCATCGATTTTGTTCTACAGAAAATGGTGAAAACTGCTGTGTTGTTCAATGTACATGTAGCCAGGTCAAAAAAATAAATAAATCACAACCTACGGCTCGCAATGCTCCCATGTAGGAAAATAAAGCCTAGGAGAAGTGCCCTGTGTCTTCAGGGTATCCGGTGTGGGAGAGTGGGAAATATGGGGACACAGTGGCCAAGTAGGCTACACGTAGTTATGTGTGGAAAACATTTCATCACAGGTAAGACATTTAACTTGTTTAGTATAGTCCGTTTGTAACTCCACTCACTACTAGTAGCTGTATAGTCTGTGTTGTTGGTCTTAGCTAGCTTAATGTTCCAGTCGGTAGTTAGCATTCACTCACTCAAGTGGCTGAAAGCGTCGTCATGAAAAGGGGCAAGGGAAGCACTACAATATTACCTTTTCTAAGTTCTGAGAATGCTAGGGAGCAGGCAATGTTGAAAAGTAAACTTTAGACATGTATTTTCTTAAATGTAGTTTTGTAAATCGACTAAAACAAACAAGAAAATTGTTTTTGAAAAATGTAACGTTTTTGCTGTGAGGCAATGGGGTAATCACCACAGGTTGTTTTCCCCACAAGCGGGCAGGGTCGCAACATTTTTCACCTCCATGTCTCTGTCATAATCAGATCTTAAGTCTCCTTAGAGACAGTAAACATACTGTCATCTACAGACAAGGCAACGTCTCATTACCTGAAGCCTGCACACACACACGATGAGCTCAGATACAATCACGCAATACACTTTAACAAAACATGTCTATGTACAGGTAATTGCCAAAATAAAGGAAACACCAACATAGAGTCTTAATAGGGTGTGGGGCATACACAAGTTAATGCACATTGGCATAGACTCTACAAGTGTCTAACTTCATTGGAGGGATCTGACACCATTCTTCCATGAGACATTCCATCATTTGATGATTTGGTGATGGTGGTGGAAAAAGCTGTCTCAGGCACCGCTCTAGAATATTCCAGAAGTGTTCAATTGGGTTGAGATCTGGTGACACACACAGGGTTGCAAAGGGTCTGAAACTTTGAAGTACATTTGGGAAGTTAAGCCCTGGAATTAGTGGAATTTTGCTTAAATTCATTAAAAAAAAGATAGCTTATAACAGTGAACCTAATTGAGGAGTGTTAATTCACTTATTTCCATACGTTTCATTTTAAAACATTTATTTTACAAAGGAGTTGTTTAATCTAATTGCGTAACTATTTATCTGTACATGGAATTGCATTTGTTTTGTTTTTTACAGGAAATGCCACAAGCACTATCTGATGTGTGGAGACATTTCACTGCAGCTAATGTATAAGGAAAAGCTGTGTACATTTGCAAATACTGTGCCAAATCAAATGAGAAGAATGCAACAAAGATGCAGAATCATCTGGCCAAGTGCATAAAGTTCCATCAGCGCTCACAACAAGCAACCTCTGACAAATGTCCCTCTACCTCTATTCGAGGTGAAAATGATGAATCAGACACCTTATTGATAGCAACAGCTCATGGTCATCCTGGAATCAGAAGTTTTTGACTCAATGGAGGAACGCAGTCAGAAATGCTGATGAATGTCTTGCTCAAGCTGTGTGTGCAACTGGTTCACCTCTGATGCTCACAGGCAATGTGTATTGGAAGAGATTTCTGAATGTTCTTTGCCCAACATAAAGCATGTCTGGTTGGAATGGTGTATCTACTCATTTGCTGGATGCAGAGTTCAAGTGAAGGTCAAGCAAATCAGAGAAAGCAGACTATTGCAATCACCTCTGATGGGTGGTCGAATGTTCATGGGCAAGGAATTATTATTATTTTTTTTAAATTTTACCTTTATTTTACTAGGCAAGTCAGTTAAGAACAAATTCTTATTTTCAATGACGGCCTGGGAACAGTGGGTTAACTGCCTGTTCAGGGGCAGAACGACAGATTTGTACCTTGTCAGCTCGGGGGTTTGAACTTGCAACCTTCCGGTTACTAGTCCAACACTCTAACCACTAGGCTAATTAACTACATCTCCACCCCTCAACCAGTATTCTACAAGAGCACAGACACATTGGTCTCTACATTGCAGATGAGCTGAAGGCAGTCATCGATGACCTTGGACCTCATGCATTGAATCTGCTCATCAAGGACATCATGGCACTGAAAACAATGGCTCCACTCTACAAGAAAGCCAAGGAAATGATTAGGCATGTGAAGGGGCATCAAGTTATAGCAGCAATCTACCTCACCAAGCAAAGTGAGAAGACCGACCGACCAACCAGTTCTCCCGCACATTGGCTAACAGGGCTATCTGCATTGTGTCCCACCCACCAACCCCTCTTTTACGCTACTGCTACTCTCTGTTAATCATATGTGCATAGTCATTTTAACCATATCTACATGTACATACTACCTCAATCAGCCTTACTAACCGGTGTCTGTATGTAGCCTCGCTACTTTTATAGCCTGTTTTTTTTTTAGTTGTTTTATTTCTTTACCTACATATTGTTCACCTAATACCTTTTGTGCAATATTGGTTAGAGCCTGTAAGTAAGCATTTCACTGTAAGGTCTACACCTTTGTATTCGGCGCAAGTGACAAATAAACTTTGATTTGAATAAGAACACCACATTGAAGGTGCCCAACAACACCCGTTGGGGTGGTGTTGTCATCACATTTGGCAGTCTCCTGGAGGGGAAGGAGTCAATCCAAGAAATGACCATATCACAGTCTGCTGATATGGACAACCTCATCAAGAGGATCCTCCTGGATGAAGTATTTTGGGAGAGAGTGGTAAGCAGTCTGACAATGCCATCTTGTCTGATGTTCAGACTCTGCTTGCAGATTTAAGATAAGAAATCTGTACTTCACTGTTGCTCCAAGCAGAGGAAACTGCAGTTCAGAAAAACATTAAAAAGCGTGAAGACTTCTGCCTGAAGCCCATACACGCCGCAGCATACATGTTGGACCCCAAGTGTGCTGGCAAGAGCATCCTGTCTGATGCAGAGATCAACAAGACCTATGGTGTCATCACTACAGTGTCTCGCCACCTTGGCCTGGATGAAGGCAAGGTTCTTGGCCTGGATGAAGGCAAGGTTCTTGGCCTGGATGAAGGCAAGGTTCTTGGCAGTCTGGCGAAGTACACTTCCAAGCAAGGGCATTGGATGGAGATGCAATACGGCAGTCGTGCAAACATCTCATCAGCCAACTGGTGGAAGGGACTGTGGATCCGAGGCTCTTTCTCCTGTTGCCTCCAATATCCTCAAAATCCCACCAACATTAGCAACCTCAGAGCACAACTGGTCCTTGTTTGGGAACACGCATACCAAGGCACACAACAGGCTGACCAACACAAGGCAATTTGCTGAAGAGGTTGTTTTGGGTAGCCTTCCACAAGCTTCCCACAATAAGTTGGGTGAATTTTGGCCCATTCCTCCTGACAAAGCTGGTGTAACAGTCAGGTGTGTAGGCCTCCTTGCTCACAGAGCTTTTCAGTTTTTCCACACACATTTTCCATAGTCAGCCAAGGTCAGGGCTTTGTGATGGCCACTCCAATACCTTGACTTTGTTGTCCTTAAGCCCCCTTTGCCACAACTTGTGAAAGTATGCTTGGGGTCATTGTTCATTTGGAAGACCCATTTGCAACCAAGCTTTAACTTCCTGACTGATGTCTTGAGAGATTGCTTCAATATATCCACTTAATTTTCCTTTGTCATGACGCCATCTATTTTGTGAAGTGCACCAGTCCCTCCTGCAGCGAAGCACCCCCACAACATGATGCTGCCACCCCCGTGCTTCAAGGTTGGGATGGTGTTATTCGGCTTGCAAGCCTCCCCCTTTTCCTCCAAACATAACGATGATCATTATGGCCAAACAGTTAAATTTTTGTTTTATCAGACCAGAGGACATTTCTCCAAAAAGTACGATCTTTGTCCCCATGTGCAGTTGCAAACCGAGAGCATCCTGTCAGGCTGTATTACCGCCTGGTACGGCAACTGCTCCGCCCACAACCGTAAGTCTCTCCAGAGGGTAGTGAGGTCTGCACAACGCATCACTGGGGGCAAACTACCTGCCCTCCAGGACACCTAAACCACCCGATGTCACAGGAAGGCCATAAAGATCATCAAGGACAACAACCACCCGAGCCACTGCCTGTTCACCCTGCTATCATCCAGAAGGCGAGGTCAGTACAGGTGCATCAAAGCAGGGACTGAGAGACTGAAAAACAGCGTCTATCTCAAGGCCATTAAACAGCCACCACTAACATTAAGTGGCTGCTGCCAACACACTGACTCAACTCCAGCCATTTTAATAATGTGCCAGGTGCCCCTGGATGAAAAATCCAAGGCCTCACTGCATTCCGGACGCCAATGGGCCTGTTCCAGTTCAAGGTCATGCCGTTTGGTCTTTATGGGGCCCCTGCAACTTTCCAGAGGCTGATGGACAAGGTCCTCCAGGACTGTGACGATTACTTGTGTTGCTTACTTGGACGACGTGGTGATCTATAGCCACTCCTGGGAGGAGCACATACAGCATCTTAGCAGAGTCCTATGGAAGATCCATGATGCAGGCCTCACGCTTAACCTCCCGAAGTGTGAGTGGGTGAAACAGGAGACAAAGTACCTGGGTTACCAGCTGGGTAAGGGTAAAGTTCGGCATCAGGTGGACAAAGTGGAGTCCATCAGGAACAGCCCTCAACTCAGAACCAAGACACAGGTGAAGTCCTTCCTAGGTCTGGCAGGGTGGTACCGGAGATTCATTCCACAGTTTTCGACCATCGCTGTCCCTCTGACCAACCTCACTTCAAAAAGGTGGCCAGCAACCCTGTGAAGTGGACTGAGGAGTGTGAGGTAGCCTTCAGGAAACTGAAAAAATGACTGTGCTCATTCCCTGTTCTCCAGACCCCTGATTTTCAGAAGAGATTTCTCGTGCAAGTGGACGCTTCGGCTGTGGGAATTGGCGCTGTACTGGCCCAAGGAGAGCCAGGAGAAGAGCTTCCCGTGCCGTACCTGAGTCGGAAGCTGTTGCCCAGGGAAACCAGGTATTCTACAATTGAGAAGGAGTGCTTGGCTATAAAGTGGGCCCTAGATAGTCTCCGTTACTACCTTCTTGGGAGGGTATTTGACCTGCACAGAGACCATAGAGCACTGACCTGGATCCAGACCATGAAGGACCGGAATTCTCGTGTGACCAGGTGGTATCTGGAGCTCCAGCCCTTCAGGTTCTGTGTCCATCACAAGGCAGGAAAAGAGAACGTCACGGCGGACTACCTATCAAGGCTCCCGAACCTGGTCGCTTCAGGAGAGGAGGAAGGTAATGTGACGTAGAAGTCCGTCACTGGCCGCGGGCAGCATTTGGTTCTTTAACGCACGCACACATTCATCACTACTCCCTGCTCAGTTATAAGATAACAATGTGGGTCGACACACAAGTTAACTTCTCTGTCTTAGTACATACATTTCACACTTGTCAATGTTCTTATTTAATATAAGCAATATGTATTATACTTATCTGTGTTGTGGATGAGCGCTTTGTTTGTTTGTTCTGTTCCTCTCTCTCTCTGTAGCTTCTGGGTATGCTGGATAAGGAACCGAGCAAAGGGAATTGGGCTGACTTTGTAGTGCCTGTCCCGAATGGCTCATTAATGTAAATGTGCATATTGAAAAGACACTGTCAGTAGTGATGTAATTTTGTAAATGTTATGTGGTGATAGTTTAAAAGCGTTTTGCAATGTATATCCTTTAGTATGTTTAGTTAATGGAAAATGTAGGTTTGACTAGATAATTGCTTAATTAATTAGTGTTAATTGTTCTGAGGGGAGGGGCTAGCCCTACAAAAGAAGCTTCTCTTTCAGTTCATGGAGGCCATTTTGGATTGAGCTGTGAATGGGGCAGCATTGTGTTTAGCTGTCCCATAAGGTATACTTTTGATGGCAGTACTGTTGTTTTTGTTCCGGAATCACTTTGTAAATAAACACCCTTGCACAGAAGAACTTGTGGCTCTGCCATCTTTTTATTTTGATAGAGGTTAGGTTTTCCAGTATAGCCTTCTGGCCTACTCTACGTGACAGAAATGTATGTAAAATATATCACTAGCCACTTTAAACAATGCTACTTAATATAATGTTTACATACCCTACATTACTCATCTCATATGTATATACTGTACTCTATACCATCTACTGCATCTTGCCTATGCCGTTCTGTACCATCACTCATTCATATATCTTTATGTACATATTCTTTATCCCTTTACACTTGTGTGTATAAGGTAGTAGTTTTGGAATTGTTAGGTTAGATTACTCGTTGGTTATTACTGCCTTGCTGAGTGGACTTTTCAGGTCGATATAGGACTCATTTATTTTACTGTGGATACAGATACTTTTGTACCCGTTTCCTCGAGCATCTTCACAAGGTTCTGGGAGTGATTTGCACTTTTCGCACCAAAGTACGTTCATCTCTAGGAGACAGAACGCGTTCCTGAGCGGTATGACAGCTGCGTGGTCCCATGGTTTTTATACTTACATACTATTGTTTGTACAGATGAACGTGGTACCTTCAGGCATTTGGAAATTGCTCCCAAGTATGAACCAGACTTGTGGAGGTCTACAATTTTTTTCTGAGGTCTTGGCTGACTTCTTTTGATCAGAGGCATTGAGTTTTAAGGTAGGTCTTGAAATACATCCACAGGCACACCTCCAATTGACTCAAATTATGTCAATTAGCCTATCAGAAGCTTCTAAAGCCATGACATCATTTTCTGGAATTTTCCAAGCTGTTTAAAAAGGCACAGTCAACTTATTGCATGTAAACTTCTGACCCGCTGGAATTGTGATACAGTGAATTCTAAGTGAAATAATCTGTCTAAACAATTGTTGGAAAAATTACTTGTGTCATGCACACAGTAGATGTCCTAACCGACTTGCCAAAACTATGGTTTGTTAACCTCTTACACTTATGGTGGCGCTATTTCATTTTTGGAAGAAAAACGTTCCCGTTTTAAACAAGATATTTTGTCACAAAAAGATGCTCGACTATGCATATAATTGCTACTGTTCGAAAGAAAACACTCTGACGTGTCCAGAAATACAAATATCTTCTCTGTGCGTGCCCTTTAACGTGAGCTTCAGGCAAAACCAAGATGACTTGGCATCCAGGAAATGACAAGGATTTTTGAGGCTCTGTCTTTCATGATCTCCTTATATGGCTGTGAACGCAAGAGGAAAGAGTCTGCCCTTTCTGTCGTTTCCCCAAGGTGTCTGCAGCATTGTGACGTATTTGTAGGCAGATCGTTGGAAGATTGACCATAAGAGACCACATTTACCACGTGTCCGCCCGGTGTCCTGCGCCGAAATTGGTGCGCAAAAGTCACCTGCCAGTATTTTTCCATGGGGCAGAGAGAGAAGCAAGCTTCCACGAACTGCATGTCAATGAAGAGATATGTGAAAAAACATCTTGAGGATTGATTCCAAACAACGTTTGCCATGTTTCGGTCGATATTATGTAGTTAATCCGGAAAAGTTTCACGTTGTAGGTGACTGCATTTTCGGTTCGTTTCGGTAGCCAGGCGCAATGTAGAAAACGGAACGATTTCTCCTACACACAGACGCTTTCAGGAAACACTGCGCATTTGGTATGTGGCTGGGAGTCTCCTCATTGAAAACATCAGAAGCTCTTCAAAGGTAAATGATTTTATTTATTTGGTTATCTGGCTTTTGTGAAAATGTTGCGTGCTACATGCTACACAAAATGCTATGCTAGCTTTGCATACTCTTACACAAATTAGTCAATTTCTATGGTTCAAAAGCATATTTTGAAAATCTGAGATGACAGTGTTGTTAAGAAAAGGCTAAGCTTGAGAGCAAACGCATTATTTTAATTTTATTTGCGATTTTCAGAAATCGTTAACGTTGCGTTATGCTAATGAGCCTGAGGCTTAGTCACAATCCCGGATCCGGGATGGGGAGTTTCAAGAGGTTTAACAAGAAATTTGTTGAGTGGTTGAAAAACGAGTTTTAAATGACTCCAACCTAAATGTATGTACACTTCTGACTTCAACGATATGTTGAAAACGTTTTTGGGAGATGCGATGGATCATTGGAGATCATTCAAAATTCATTTTTTTGTTCAATGAAATCATCCCATGTGAAGAGGTCAAGTCATTTAATTAAAGTTATGTTTTAACTAAATTGTTTTTAAAATTACTATTGGAATGATTTAATAATTTGCAATTATGTTTCCTCATAATATATCCAATGAAAAAAAATAATCTACATTTAAACGGTATTAACATTAATTTGCATATATTTCCGATAAATCCCATATATTCCCATGGAAAGTTTACACCTCTGAATATTCCCCAAAATGTGCAACCCCACACACAGACACTTTAAACCACCTATGCTCCTTTGAGACCCCTTTTTCAAAAAGTAAAATCTCTTAACCAAGAGGCAACTGCGCATTTTTATTAATTAATTTAACACCTGCTTTCAACATACATTGTATCCCTCATTTACTCAAGTGTTTCCATTATTTTGGCAGTTACCGGTACGTGTGTAGCGTGTGTGGGTGTGTTAAATGCCAGGCCTGCTAGTATGTCTTTGATGTGTGTTTTATTAGAGGCCTGGAGATGCTGCTGAGTTTAGATTACATGTCATGTCACACACTCCACAGGGAAGGGGTGTGTGTGTATTAGCCCCATCTCCTTCAGCCATTTGTTTGCTTGCACTGGACCAGAGGACTGCATTCTCGAAATGTGCATGCACACACCCCGATGGTACCAAGACAGTGTGTGCGCGTGTCTGTGCGTTATCAAGAGGAATGCATTCCGAACGAGCTCAGAACCTAACCCTCAAGTCTGTATTGAGTCTTACAAATCAGATCTAGCTCCTGAACAGCAACAGAAACCCTCCTAAAATAGAAACACACTAGTCCAGCTCATCTCTATCCATCTGGTTCTCTCCCCTTCCACTTTAATTTGGGTGTTTCCAACCCTCTTTCTATCCCTCTCACCTTCCCTCCCCCTCTCCTAAGATGTAAGGAGCTGTATATATATTATATATATCCCATTTAGCAGACGCTTTTGTCCAAAGCGACTTACAAGTCGGCTGGGGCCACTACTTTTACATATGGGTGGTCCCAGCGGGAATCGAACCCACGACGCTTGGCGTTGCAAGCGCCATGCTCTACCGACTGAGCCACACAGGACTCTCAGCTGTAGATGGGTGTAGCCTTACCCCTCTCGTTGATCCCCCTCTTCAGCTTCCCCTTCCTCTTTTCTCTACCCCTCCCTCTTGGTCCCTCTGTTCTGTCCTGACACATACTTTCATCTGTCTCTCCATCTATCCATCCCTGACCATTCTTTCCCTCTCTGTCACGCTAACAGGAACTCCTAGTCTACAGTGTCTGTGTGGTGTTGGTTTAGTGTTTCTCTTTGTTAGGTGGAGAGCCTCTTGAAGCAGAAGACTCAATTACACTCAGACCTTTGTCCTGGCTAAGAGGGGCTGAGAGGTGTGTGTGTTAGGGTAGAGGTGTGTGTGTGTGCCAGAGACAGACAGGTGATTAATGGGCCGTCATCAACAACAAGCTGTCTGGGGTCTCTGAACAACAGCACAAGACTATAGAGAACAGGGATATATAGGACAGCTATAGACTGAGACCAGTCACAGACAAGGGACTAGGCCCTATCACACACAGCCTTTGTCCCTGCTAGAATAGAACAGGTCAGATGTGTCAGAGAATATTAATGACTGTTACTGTACACTTCTTTCACTCAGATCTAGCTGTGTGTGTGCGCACACTCACAGGTAAGGTACCATAGCTCTTTTCTCTTTCTTAGATTCTCTGAAAGTGAGACCTGCCTCAGACTTAATGACCCATCCTCTCTCTCCCTCTCACTTTGAGACATTTAGGGACATGTATAGTACAGACACAAGTAACATCAGACACATGCTCTTTGGGGAAAGACACTGTGTGTGTGTCTTTAGGGACACTGAGGGCCAAAAGAGCTGCTCTATTTCCCATTAAATCACTGACCCATAACTGTGCTACTGCACACACACACACACACACACTAGCCGGTTAAACCATCAGAGCGTGTAAACACACACAGACACACAGCTCCCGAGAGGGGCTTAAGGATAAGAGGATGGAGGCCTGTGAATGTCATCACTCTCAGATGGAAAGAAACACTACAGAGAGAAGAGAAAGAGGACATGGTCCCTAGGGAAGCCCTTTTAAAGTACTTCCTTCCTTCCGCACTCCCTTCTATCCTTTCAGGATTAAAATATGTCATTATGACTGATGTGACATGACAGGATAGGCTTAATGACGGGGCTGTAGTGGAGCAGGTTGAGAGCTTCAAGATCCTTGGTGTCCACATCACCAACAAACTATCATGGTCCAAACAAAACAGTTGTGAAGAGGGCAAGACAACGCCTATTCCCCCTCAGGAGACTGAAAAGATTTGGCATGGGTCCTCAGATCATCAAAAAGTCCTACACATACACCAGAGAGTATCCTGACCAGTTGCATCACCACCTGGTATGGCAACTGCTTGGACTCCGACCGCAAGACACTACAGAGGGTAATGCGTACGGCCCAGTACATCACTGGGGCAAAGCTTCCTGTCATCCAGGACCTCTATACCAGGCAGTGTCAGGAAGGCACCAAAAAACTGCCAAAGACTCCAGCCACCCTAATCATACACTGTTCTCTCTGCTACCGCACGGCAAGAGGTACCGGAGCGCCAAGTCTAGATCCAAAAGTCTTAACAGCTTCTACCCTCAAGCCATATAAGACTCCTGAACAGCTAATCAAAATGGCTACCCGGACTATTTGCATTGTCCCCCCAATTTTTATACTGCTGCTACTACTCTGTTTATTATCCATGCATAGTCACTTTACCTCTACCTATATATTACCTCAATTACCTGGACTAACCAGTAATTGGGTAAAGGTGGGGATACTGGGCTGTGTTCAAAACAAACTACTAGTGTGATTGCTCCTCAACGGCACAGCTAAGAGAGATTAAAATAAATAAATATGTATATATAGTTGAAGACTCTTCTTTGAGAAAAAGTGCATTGAATTACTTAGGAACTATGCACACTTAGGAGAGGTATGGATGTTGTCTCAGTTTTCAAATACACAAAATGTTCTCCCCAATCTCTCCTCTCCTGCCTTTCTTCCTTCTCCTCCCACTGTAGTCTCATCCCCCTCTCCTCTCCCACCTCTGTGGTGACAGAAGGCCTCAGATCCCATTACAGGCCTTTATAGAGAGCCTGTAATGGGATGAAGAGAGGTGGATGGGGGGTGAGAAAGGTAAAAAGAGGGAGGGTGGTGGAGAGGGGAGCTTTTGTCCCGTTAGATCAGATAAAAACACTAATGCTATGAGGCAGTCACACACTAATGGTCTAAAAGCCACATTGTAACAATGACGGGACATCACACACACACACTACATTAGGGGCACAGGGGAATCCTAGCACAGGCATCACAAGATGCATGGTTTGAGGTCAGTTCCAGAGCTCTCTTAACACGAAAACACTGAACGCTGTTGTCGTCACATACATTGACATGAACTAGTTACAACTGTTCTAGATGTGACATTCACTCTTCCCCTAACCCACAGTAATGACACGTTGTGCAGTACGCACGTGTGTGTGTATGTGAAAAAGAGTGTGCACGTTCCTCTCCCTAATCAGCGTAGCGTCAGCTGCATGAGCATGGAGGAGAACCCAAATCGGATGCCATATCCTACAGATCTTTGCTTACCATAATAATAAGCGTAACCGGCTTAATTGCTTACACAAAAGTTAATGGTTTGAAGTACAAGGGGTAAAAAAATATATATATATTTCTGGTTTTAAATTTGACACCTTTTCATGATATCCTATTGTTAGTTACAATCTTGTCTCATCCCCAACGGGCTCGAGAGAGGTGAAGATCGAGTCATGCGTCCATCCGAAACAAGCCGCGATGCTTCTTAACACCTGCTTGTTTAACCCAGAAGCCAGCCGCACAAATGTGTCGGAAGAAACACCGATCAACTGACAACTGTAGTCAGCTTACAGGCGCCTGGCCCGCCACAAGGAGTCGCTAGAACTCGATGAGCCAAGAAAAGCCCCACGGCCAAATCCTCCCGTAATCCGGACGACGCTGGGCCAATTGTGCGCCGCCGTACAGGACTCCCAGTCACGGTACAAGTGTTTTTCTATAACCCTGATTACAGAATTCTTAGAGGCCTCAACTTGTGACAATCCAACCTTGAACTAGCTCTAGCTCCTGAATATCACTCTCTGTACCAAAATCAGCAGATGCCTAACTGTTCAATTGAAAAGTTGAATGAGATTCATATCACCCCACGTCTGCAATGATGAATGTATACGTAATTCAGAAAGACTATATAGCCTTGAGTAGAGGTTGACCAATTAATCGGAATGGCCAATTAATTAGGGTCAATTTAAAGTTTCCATAACAATCGTTAATCAGCATTTTTGGACGCCGATTATGACCGATTACATTGCAATCCACGAGGAGACTGCGTGGCAGGCTGACCACCTGTTACGCAAGTGCAGCAAGGAGCCAAGGTAAATTGCTAGCTAGCATTAAACTTATCTTATAAAAAACAATCAATCTTAACATAATCACTAGTTAACTACATATGGTTGATGATATTACTAGTTTAACTAGCTTGTCCTGCGTTGTATATAATCAATGCGGTACCTGTTGATTTAAAAAATAATTTATATTTTTTAAACCTGCAAATTTAGTTAAAAGAAATTCATGTTAGCAGGCAATATTAACTAGGGAAATTGTGTTGCTTCTCTTGCGTTCAGTCAAAGCAGAGTCAGGGTATATGCAGCAGTTTGGGCTGCCTGGCTCATTGCGAACTGTGTGAAGACCATATCTTCCTAACAAAAAACATAAATAATTTGCCAGAATTCTACATAATTATGACATAACATTGAAGGTTGTGCAATGTAACAGCAATATTTAGACTTAGGGTTGCCACCAGTTTGATAAAATACAGAATGGTTACGTATTTCACTGAAAGCATTTTGTTTTCGAAATGATAGGTCATTAATATGGTCAAATCCGGAAACTAAGGCTCGTATTTCTTTGTGTTTATTATATTATAATTAAGTCTGATTTGACAGAGCAGTCTGACGGTGGTAGGCAGCAGCAGGCTCGTAAGCATTCATTCAAACAGTACTTTCCTGCGTTTACCAGCAGCTCTTCACAATGCTTGAAGCACAGCACTGTTTGACTTCAAGCCTATCAACTCCCGAGACTAAACTGGCAATACTAAAGTGCCTATAAGCACATTCAATAGTCAAAGGTATATGAAATACAAATAGTATAGGGAGAAATAGTCCTATAATAACTAATCTAAAACTTCTTAACTGGGAATATTGAAGACTCATGTTAAAAGGAACCACCAGCTTTCATGTTCTGAGCAAGGAACTTAAATGTTGGCTTTCTTACATGGCACATATTGCACTTTTACTTTCTTCTCCAACACTGTTTTTGCATTATTTATACCAAATTGAACATGTTTCATTATTTATTTGAGACTAAATTGATTTTACTTATGTATTATATTAAGTTAAAATAAAAGTATTAATTCAGTATTACTGTAATTATAAAATATATATATACACACACACATACAAAAATAAATAAATGAAAAGGTCCTCCAATAATCAGTATTGAAAAATCCTAATCGTTCGACTAGGCAGGGTAGCCTAGCGGTTAGAGTGTTGGACTTAGTAACCGGAAGGTTGCAAGTTCAAACCCCCGAGCTGACAAGGTACAAATCTGTCGTTCTGCCCCTGAACAGGCAGTTAACCCACTGTTCCTAGGCCGTCATTGAACATAAGAATTTGTTCTTAACTGACTTGCCTAGTTAAATAAAGGTAAAATAAAAATAGCCTTGAGATTCAAGAATAATTGGCCTTTTGGGTGATTTGTTTCTTAGCCATTATGGATTTTTAGCCACTGCTTTTGACATAGTGTAGATGTAAATGCCATGCTATTAATGTTGTACTATGCTCTTGCATCTAAGCTGTAACTTGCCCTCACATCTGCATATTGAATTTAAATTCATATACACAAACGTGTTACTTCGACCACACCATGGTCTTGAGTCTCCTTTCTCTCCATCCAAGTGAACAAATCAGAAATGAGGGGTCCACAGTGTCCACGGTCTCCAGCAGGACAAACGGATCCAGATGGGAACTCTAGGATCACATTCCCAACAGGAAAACATCCACCTGAGGGCACACACACATCTCCTACGTCCATTAATGCTAATCAGGATCAGGTTCCCCGCTCTCAGGAATGTGTGTGTGTACTATGTCACCAGTGCCTTGACTACCAATAACCTCCATGGCTCCGATCACAGTGAAATCATGAGGACCATGACTCATGGTCCTCATCTGGTTCATCTAGTTTGCCTCTACATGTGTTCCAGTCCCCTAGCAGGCAGACACTACCCAGTACCCTGCTTTATCCCAGGGGACATGGAGCAACTGCTCTAATCTAAAATGATAGTTCACTCCAACATCAAGATGTTTCCAACCCTCAAGACATGAGCGGAGTCGTAGATGTTGTGTATTGTACTGTACACAGATGATATGGGACTTGGATTCATCTTAATATAAGACCCCTTTAAAGTGCCTGGAGACTGCTGACAAACTTCTGCTTTTGGAGTTATTGATCACTTTATACAATAATTGTATTATCCATTTCTTCGAAAATCCATTGGGTGTAGTGTTATGAGGTAAACGCTAGCTGTAACATTCTGTTTTCCTCTGATGCCATATCCAGTACCAGAGAGAATCAATTAGCTCCGCCTTAAGCTGATTGCTGGCTTTGATATGCAGGTATAGCAGTATACAGTTCCACACACGATCCACAGCCAACAGAATCCAGTGCCTGTCTACATATGCAGAAGGATCTTTGAATGAGTGTAAGAAATTCTTCCAAGAATAATCTAAAATAGTGCTCCAAATTGTTAGTCATTTTACTTCAAGATAGAATGCGCAGTAGGGGTGAAACAGTGCCACCCCACCACCATTGTTATAGGTCGTCATCAATAAAACGTCACAATACGGTGCAGAGCATTCGATTTGCCTGCGAGAGGGCAAGGAGACCCCAGCTTTACTTAAACCATTGACAACTACATGCCGTTTTCAAGGGATTGTTAAATAAAAAGTGAATTATTTGGTTGAAATATAATCACCTCTTAAATTTTAGATTTTTCCATACAAAACAATTGCGCATATTTAGCTCAGCCCTTTCAGAGTTATACAGCATGCTCATGCTCAGTAAACATCAATTGATTATGTCATACATAAGGGTAGCATTGCTCTCTCAATATTGGCCACCATTAATTGGATATTTGAGTGATAAAATAATAGTGAACTATACCTGACAAGTATGAGTGGTTTAGGTTCATTTCCCCATCCTTTGTGGGCTCTGTCTGTCAAACAGCAGAAGGGCACATTTGCTGATGCACTGTTAGCTGATCATTTTTACTAAGCAAGCTACCAGTAGAAACGTTGTACAGTTGGCTATTCATAGTTGTAAGTAGACCTAATGTACTTTTGTAGACCTACTTAGTGAAGTTAGCTAACATCCCCTTTTCAACTTTGTTTAAGTGTTTGAAAGTTAGAGGCATAAATATCGTACCTGTCAAAAAAAAAAATGCTAACCTCCCCTTTTATTGTAATGGTGAGAGGTTATGTCTTGGGCGGGACGATATTTGTGCGTCTAACCTTTTTACTCATTATTCACAATTCATTCCGGACTATCTGTAAACATGGTAGCATGTTTAGAAACATACATTATTTACCATTCATTTCTATGGGGCACAAAATGATGTGAAACCACCAAAACAAACAGCAAAAGCATCCAACAAGTTTGTAGGGTCACAAACTTGATGTAAACATTGTGTGCTAGGAATATGGAACCAGATACTCAACTTTTGACTACTGAAATACACATACAGTACCAGTCAAAAGTTTGAACAGCTACTCATTCCAGGGTTTTACCTTATTTTACTGTTTTCTACATTGTAGAATAATATTGAAGACATGTGTTTGTTTAGTGTGTTGTGTAGTGGCTTTGATGGCATGCACCCCACTTGTTTCTGCCCCACCAAGATTTACATGCTAAAATCGCCACTGCATATTGTGCACTGATGACTGAGGGGGGGGGGGGGGAATTGTGTTGTTTTTAGAAACTTCTTTGCTGTTGTAATATCGCAAACAAATGGGGCAGTTTCACCATTAAGGAGCCCAGCTTTAAGAGTCCCTTTGTAACAATTAATAAACCTTATGAACATGCTGTCATTTCTCAACCCCCATATCAGCTGTGTTACACGCACACTGCTTCACCCAAAACACTGGTGTGTGTGCATTTTACAAGCTGGTTGGCCCAGTTGCAGCTGACCACAAGGTTTCAAAACAACGCCAAAAAACAGCAGCAACTAGCCATATAAGACCATATTACTGCAGTCTCTCTCATGTGAACTGTGCAGTACTAAATCTGTTAAAGCACATTCCTGGTTCTTCTTTTTCTGACCTGCCTGCTGGAAGAGAGACTGGCTTATATTACACACAGACACACATGGCCCAGGTTGTGTGTGTTTTTGCGTGATTCTTACCTTGGCGAAGAACACTGAGAGATGAGTCTCACTGCCAAGGATCCATATAGGGAATTTAGGAGACTTCAGGAACGCACCCACCTGAAAACACACATACAAACCAAAACTGGAGCAAAGCAGTTCTGATTCAGATTCCAGACCAACTTAACTGCCTGAACCCAGACCAGGTTAGTTTTACAGACTAAAGGCTTTCTGATGCCATTTCAACTGACAAAAGGAATGATCAGGGAATACAATCTGATGACGTAATAGAATATGTACAGTAAGAGAGAAGAAAATATTCATATTGTTACTAATACAATGGTTGTTCAATGAGCAGGTTTATAGCATGAACATACCAATGTACCCAGGTCTAACTCATCTACCCAGACTTACTCAGCTATTCTACTACTCTACTGTAGTCCCTGCTCCTTACACATTTCCTGTAGCCACTCTTATTTTATTTTAATGTAAAATGTTATTTTCTCCCTCAAATCTCACAGTATGTGTGAATGTGTGTAGGGTTGAGGTTAGGTGGTGAGGACTATTGCCTCCAAACACATTTTCACATGGGATCTTGAAGTGGTTTGTTTTCCACCACTATCCAGATCATAAAATGTCCTACTGCACAGAGTCAGTCACACAAAAGAAGTGGCAGTATGTGTGAGAGAGGGAGTGTGTATGACAATGTATTTATTTGTGGTGCTGATTCGCTCACAGAATGTTTGAATCTCTCTCCGCAATCATTCGTGACTAGTGAACAAGAACAAACTCACCACTATGGTTTGGACATAACAAGCCTGAAGGAATGTCAGTCTGTGTTTGTTCATACCTTGCAGTAGCGTAGTGACTCCATGAGAGTGAGGAAGCCAACTGATGCCTGGTTGTGGATACCATGGAGCTCTGAGGGAGGGAGGGAGGGAGGGAAAGAAGCCCAGCTTAGACAAAAAAAAAAATATGAAACAGCTTCTTTGGTCTCTGTGTGTATGAAAGTTTGACTGACCACTGTCATCTAGTGTTCAGATGTGGTATCACAGTCACCAGGAAACTGGACAACGTCTTCGCAACACCCTCCGTAAACAGCAATAAAGTCGCCAAATGCTCATTGAAGAAAAGATTCCAATTAAATCACGCTGCCAGATAATGAGGTTTATTCGATTCCCACAGGGGACCAGTATGGGGGGGGGTATACAAATGTATGCACTCACTAAGTTGCTCTGGATAAGAGCGTCTCCTAAATTATTTTTTTTACAAATAAGTCAGCCTGTGTGTGGAGTACTTACTCATGCCAGAGCACTCCCTGTCTCCGTCCCACACATTAGAGACAGCATGGCCCGTCACTAACAGGTTAACCAGACTCTGACTGCAAAGAGAAAGAAAATGGCTTAAGCTTTTTGGAACATCACTTATCTCAAGTTGTCAAAAGAAATATAGCTGATAAAGATTCAATAAAGTGAGGGATCAGGGATTGTACCTGCCGTGGCCATAGACTGGATCTATGAGAGGCTCTGTAGTATCTTCAATCTCATTCCTGATGTTCTCTATCCTCTGTAGAGACAGAAAGAGAAAAGTGGTTACACACACACACAAAGAGTGCAGAGTAATATGCACACATACAAACACAAGCATAGCCTTACCTTGGTGAGGATGACAGAGTAGAGGAAGAGCAGGACTCCACAGCGCCCTTTCCAGGATTCGTAGAGAGACACCACCTCCTCTCTAAGCTCTGATAATGACTTCACAATACGCTTCCTGTAGAGATGAGAGGTCAAAGGTCAGGGGCTAGAAGTCAGCGAGACCACCTCTAATGACATTGCACTCATTTAGAGGTCAGAGGCAGGAGGGTTCATGCTGACAGTGTTGTATAATGTCATTATGCAATGTGCCAGATGGCAATCGGATGCTCCTCTGGCAGAAAATCAAAGATTGTGTGTGTCTCATTAAGGAATCAGTGAGGAGTGTGCGTGCAGAGTCAGGAGTGTGTGCTGAGTCAGCAGGTTGTAAATCATTATTGAGAAACTCCAGTCACACACACACAAGCTTAGCCAACCCCAGACAGATGGCGATACACACACTAGCATTCCTGACTTTCCTGCAATGTAGTGGTCCTTTCATCTCCATGAAGTCATGGCCAATAGAGAGATGAGCCACAGTCAGTAGAGTTACTTACTGGAGGATGCTGTGAAACCGCTCAAAGCCAAGATCCTCAGCAGCCAAAGCAGCTACACACAGGAGACACACAGATGCAAACATACACATTTTAGTGAAACAATTTAGGTAACGTTGACAGAACACATGTCATTATTCTAGATTAACAGTGACAGCAATACTACTCACTATGCGGTCTACCCACTAACATATGCGATGATTAATACCATCTCACTATAGCAATGCAGTTATTCATATTACATGGGTATTAGTGGATAGATGAGTAGTGGGACTCACTGGGTTGCTGGTCTTGCTGGGTCTGGCTGGTCTCCGGACCCCCTGTCAGGGATGTGTGAGTGGTAGTGTGGGGGCACTGTCCTTTGGCCCAGGTCACCAGGCAGTAGGAGGTGGTGGAGGAAGTAGAGCAGGCCTGTTCCAGGATCTCAGCCAGAGTAGAACATAGGGCCGCTTTCTGCTCCTCCTCTACAAGGAACAGAAGATATAGGCTCGGTTTCTAATATATATATATAGTTATGATGCATCTCCATTTGGGGCTCTCTCTGTTTAACAGGGTCAGTCTGGGATCAGAAGTTAGGATTACCTGTGACGTGTCTCCAGTTACAACTGTTTCTGTTAAACAGGGTCAGGGCAAGGTTTCCCAAACTCAGTCCTTGGGACCCCAAGGTGTGCATGTTTTGTTTTTTCCCTTAACACCACAGAGCGATTTCAAATAATCAACTAATCATCAAGCGTTAATAAGTTGAATCAGCTGTGTAGTGTTAGGGCAAAACCCAAAATGGGCTCTCCTTGGGGTCCCGAAGATTGAGCTTGGGAAATGCTGGGTTAGGGTTAGAGGTCAGGGTTACCTGTGATGCGTCTCCAGTTAGAACTCTCTCTGTTAAACAAGATGTTCTTCAGAAGGAAGGCCTGCAGGGGAAACACAATCAGGAAATATTCTACAAGCTGTAACCCATCTCTAAAGGATCAAAAACACAACCTGCCGTCCTCATCAACACTATCCACTCTGTCTAAGAACAGATGTTTGCGAAGACACTCCAGCACCATAGAGTACTATAATAAATAAACAGTAGTAGAGAAGGCTTCTCAGCTGAGTGCCTGTCGGGTGACTTCTGTAAAGTGCTATCTAAGAAGATGTGTGCCTGTCCTGATATCATCATTCTGGTAACAGACACCAACACCCTCTACCTGGTCATAGGCTGGGTCATGTTTGTGTGTAAGGTTATGCACTGTCTGGTCTGGGGACTGGTCAATACCTGTACAGGAGCAATGACAGCGCAGGGTCCTCCTTCAAACTGCTCCAGTGCTGTGTGTTCTGTCTCACTGAAGACCATCCCTAAAATACAGGAATCACAGAGTCACTTATTTTGCCCCACCACTGACAATGTCTAGGATTGTGTTCAGGTTAGAGGGGGGTGCGAAGTAGGCGAGAGGTAGTTTACCCTGGGTCCATCTCCGGAAGAGTGAAGCGGACACCCCGTTGCTGCCTGGTCTTTCCCAAACCAGATCCACAACCTCTTTATTTAACTCCCCCATCGCTCTATAACACTGGTCCAACAGCCCTGGCAAACGGTTAGCTGTCTAGCTAACTACAATCAAATACAGAGCTGTCACTGCGCACACAGCCACGGTCCGGAGGATAGCTAACCTTAGCTAGCGTTGTGGTTTACTCTTCAACTTTCCAGGAACTGGTGCTTCGCTTCCCTCGTCAAACGGGGTCGGTGGCATCGGTCACAACGAAGCTCCGTGGCAGGGCAGTCTCCCTGGTCTGACCAGCGGACAGATGGGAGATAGGAGCATCAACGTTAGTTAGCTACCTAGCTAGTAAAGTTAATGTTATGTGGGCGCGTCTGACCGGCTATCTTAGCTTGGGCCAATATCTCCAGCAAAGTAGCGGGCGTAAACTAGTTAGCTGCCTGGTCAGCTGTCCAGATTGATAACAATAAGTTAGGGAGCCAGACTGTTAGTTGACTGCTCAATTCTCCTTGGTCCAAGTCGTAACGTTACCTTGCTACTAGTAGCCTGCTAACGTTAACTCGTTAGTACCAATTTGCTCTGTTTTAGCTAGCTAAATGCGTAACGTTTTGACGTTCCAAAGAGCGCTGAGGCGGTGGCAGTTTAAATTCAGGTCTGAATGCGGGTAACTTAAGTTTCGTCAGTTTTTAGAAGTCAAACGCCTGTAATAGATATCCGAAGTAGTACAATTTTGAAAATAATATATGATTGTCGTCGGTATCAAAGACTAGCTAGCAGTAAGTCATTCGTCTATTTACAACAGCTGTTTGGAAATGTGTATTGAGTGAAGAAAACGCTCGTAGCTGCCGATTGGTCCAAATCCAGAATGTTCTTGAGGTATGGGCTCCAGCTTGGCAGTCCATTGGTGAGTTCAGACTGTCAATTATTCACATCATATCTTTCCCGTTAACAATACTCCAATGACGTTTGTTTCAACACTGTATCAATGGAATTTGATCGAAGACTAAACTAATTAAGATTGTATATAGTACATGAGACAAGAAAACTCAACATCAAATCGATTGCCTTTGGCATTTTCAAACAGCGACCGTTCTTACTACCATTTACAGTTAACTGGAACTGTTTGTCCACTATCTTTCTCCGTAGCTTCTGGGTTAGCAGTACTGAGCATGTGCACTCACACCCTACGCGTGGACTAATTTGTCCCCAATATTTTTACAGTGATTCTGACATAAATTATAAACTTGATTACAAATCGTCATTGTTGTAATGGGAGGCCAAACCAAGGGCAAAAAGAAGAGCAAAGCCAGGAGGAAAGATCCGCGCTCTAACGGAGGTATGTTACATACAGTAACTAACGTGTTAGCTAAATCGCTATAAAGGACAACTAGTGTTGTCCATGTGTGATATCTGTTATATTATGTGTGATAGCTACAGTGTCTTCAGAAAGTATTCCTACCGATTGACATATTTCATATTTTGTTGTCTTACAGACGGAATTCAAAATGTATTAAATATACACACAATACCAAATCAAATGTGTTTATAAAGCCATTTTTACATCAGCAGATGTCACAAAGTGCTTATACTAAAACCCCAAACAATGCAGATGTAGAAGCACGGTGGCTAGGAAAAACTAGAAGGCAGGAACATAGGAAGAAACCTAGAAAGGAACCAGGCTCTGAGGGGTGGCCAGGCCTCATCTGGCTGTGCCAGTAAAGCCAGATTATTCTTCAAGATGTTCAAACTTTCATAGATTACCAGCAGGTTCAACTAGTAATCACTGTGGTTGTAGACCACCGGTCAGTACCTCAGGAATAAATATCAGTTGGCTTTTCATAGCCGAACATTCAGAGGTCGAGACAGCAGGTGTGGTAGAGGGAGTTGAAAACAGCAGGTCCGGAACAAGGTACAGTAGCACGTCTGGCGAACAGATCAGGATTCAATAGCCACAGGCAGAACAGTTGAAACTGGAGCAGCAGCAAGACCATGTGGACTGGGGACAGCCAGGAGTCATCAGGCCAGGTAGTCCTGACGCATGGTCCTAGGGTTCAGGTAGTCCAGGAGGGAAGGGAGAGAGAGGGAGCATACTTCAATTCACACAGGACACCAGATAACACAGGATAATTACACCAGATATAACAGACTGACCCTAGCCCCAGGCACATAGACTATTGCAGCATAGATACTGGATGCTGAGGCAGCGGGTGGGTCGGGGGACTTTGTGGCCCCTTCCGATGATAGCCCCGGACAGGGCCAACCAGGCAGGATATAACCCCACTACTTTGCCAAAGCACAGCCCCCACACCTCTAGAGGGATATCAATAGACCAGCAACTTACTACCCAGAAATACCCCATATTGACAAAGTGAAAACATTTGTCAGTGATTACAGCTGTGAGTCTTTCTGGGTAAGTCTCTAAGTGCTTCCGACACCTGGATTGTGCAACATTTGCCCATTATTCCCCAAAAATTATTAATGTTATGTCAAAATGGTTATTCTTATTTGCTAGACAACCATTTGCAGGTCTTTCCATAGATGTTCATTTAGATTTAAGTCAAAACTGTAACTCGGCCACTGTCTTTTTGGTAAGCAACCCCAGTGTAGATTTGGCCTTCTGTTTTCGGTTATTGTCCTGCTGAAAGGATAATTAATCTCCCGGTGTCTGGTGGAAAGCATTCTGAACCAGGTTTTCCTCCAGGACTTCACCTGTGCTTAGCTCCATTTGGTTTATTTTTTATCCTCAAAGTGAAATCCCTGTTCGGTTTCCTTCCTCTACAGCAACTGAGTTAGGAAGGACGCCTGTATCTTTGTAGTGACTGGGTGTATCGATACACCATCCAAAGTGTAATTAATAACTTCACCATGCTCAAAGGGATATTCAATGTCTGCTTTTTGATTAACCCTTCTACCAATCGGTGCCCTTCTTTGCGAGGCATTGGAAAACCTCCCTAGTCTTTGTGGTTTCTGATATTTAATCAAAGTAAAAATTCCCTGTCTTATGTCAGTTAGGATAACCACTTTATTTTAAGAATGTGAAATGTCAGAATAATAGTAGAATAATTTCTTTCAGCTTCTATTTCTTTCATCACATTCCCAGTGAGTCAGAAGTTTACATACACTTAATTAGTATTTGGTACCATTGACTTCAATTGTTTAACTTGGGTCAAACATTTCAGGTAGCCTTCCACAAGCTCCCCACAATCAGTTGGGTGAATTTTGGCCCATTCCTCCTGACAGAGGTGGAGTAACTGAGTCAGGGTTGTAGGCCTCCTTGCTCAAACAAGCTTTTTCAGTTCTGCCCACAAATTTTCAATAGGATTGAGGTCAGGGCTTTGTGATGGGCACTCGAATACCTTGATTTTGTTGTCCTTAAGCACTTTTGCCACAACTTTGTAAGTATGCTTGGAGTCATTGTCCATTTGAAGACCCATTTGCGACCAAGCTTTATCTTCCTGACTGATGTCGTGAGATGTTGCTTCATTATATTCACATAATGTTCCATTCCTCATGATGCCATCTATTTTGTAAAGTGCACCAGTCCCTCCTGCAACAAAGCACCCCCACAACATGATGCTGCCACCCCCGTGCTTCACGACTGGGATGGTATTCTTTGGCTTGCAAGCCTCCCCCTTTTTCCTCCAAACATAACAATGGTCATTATGGCCAAACAGTTCTATTTTTGTTTCATCAGACCAGAGGACATTTCTCCAATAAGTAAATTTTTTTTGTCCCCATGTGCAGTTGCAAACCATAGTCTGGCTTTTTTTATGGCAGTTTTGGAGCAGTACCTTCTTCCTTGCTGTGCGGCCTTTCAGGTTATGTCGATATAGGACTCGTTTTACTGTGGATATAGATACTTTTGGACCTGTTTCCTCCAGCATCTTCACAAGGTCCTTTGCTGTTGTTCTGGGATTGATTGGCACTTTTTGCACCAAAGTACGTTCATCTCTCGGAGACAGAACACTTTTCCTTCCTGAGAGGTATTTTATTTTATTTTTTTACCTTTATTTAACTAGGCAAGTCAGTTAAGGACAAATTATTATTTTCAATGACGGCCTAGGAGCAGTGGGTTAACTGCCTGTTCAGGGGCAGAACGACAGATTTGTACCTTGTCACCCCCGGGATTTGAACTCGCAACCTTCTGGTTACTAAGTCCAACACTCTACCCTGCTGCCCCAAGTGACAGCCCATGGTGTTTATACTTGCGTACTAATGTTTGTACAGATGAACGTGGTACCTTCAGGCGTTTGGAAATTGCTCCCAAGGATGAATCAGACTTGTGGAGGTCTAAAAAATAAATCCTTAGGTCTTGGCTGATTTCATTTGATTTTCCCATGATGTCAAACAAAGAGGCACGGAGTTTGAAGGTAGGCCTTGAAATCAGAAGCTTCTAAAGCCATGACATAATTTTCTGGAGATTTCCAAGCTGTTTAAAGGCACATTCAACTTAGTGTATGTAAACTTCTGACCCACTGGAATTATGATGCAGTGAATTATAACTGAAGTAATCTATCTGTAAACAATTGTTGGAAAACCGACTTGCCGAAACTATATTTTGTTAACAAAAAATTTGTGGAGTGGTTGAAAAACGAGTTTTAATGACTCCAACCTAAGTGTATGTAACCTTCCGACTTCACCTGTATGTGACATTAAGGACATTTTTACTCCTGAACTTTAGGCTTGTCATAACAAGAATAGGGGTTGAATAGTTATTGACTCAATACATTTCAGCTTTTCATTTTACTTTTTCAAAAACATCATTCCACTTTGACATTATGGGAGTATTGTGTGTAGGTCAATGACAAAAACAAATCACAATTTAATACATTTACCATTCAGCCTGTAACACAACAAAATGTGGAAAAAGACGAGGGGTGTGAAGGAACTGTAGCTCGCTAGTCCAATCAGGCAATTACAACCTAGCGAGCAACTTGCTAGTTAGCTACTGTAGCCAGACTTATGTAGAATATTGTTGACAATAGGTACTGTGTTGCAGCAGGCTCTGGATTGGCAGGTCTGTCACCTCAAGATAGAATGAAGTTGAAGATGCAGGAGAAAGCCAAGAAAAAAACTGCTGAAAAATATACTGTCGAACAACTATTGGAGAAGGTAGGACACACACACACACACTTCAGACATACTCTCTCTTTCTCCTATTTCATTTGGAGTCAGGAGTGTACGGACAGTTTGGAGTTTGCTACACGCTGTACACTAACATCTGTGTTGTGTTTCAGACGGAGGAGTGTATGGACAGTTTGGAGTTTGCTACACGCTGTACACTAACATCTGTGTTGTGTTTCAGACGGAGGAGTGTATGGACAGTTTGGAGTTTGCTACACGCTGTACACTAACATCTGTGTTGTGTTTCAGACGGAGGAGTGTATGGACAGTTTGGAGTTTGCTACACGCTGTACACTAACATCTGTGTTGTGTTTCAGACGGAGGAGTGTACGGACAGTTTGGAGTTTGCTACACGCTGTACACTAACATCTGTGTTGTGTTTCAGACGGAGGAGTGTATGGACAGTTTGGAGTTTGCTACACGCTGTACACTAACATCTGTGTTGTGTTTCAGACGGAGGAGTGTATGGACAGTTTGGAGTTTGAGATGGCGGGGAGGTTCTGTCAGCGAGCACTAGAGGTGGAGCCTGACAACCTCCTTACCCTGGACCTGCTAGGACACATCCACTCTGAACTGGGAGACACACAGAGGGCCAAGGAAATATCCTTCAGTGTGTGTGTGTTTGGTGTTTGCATGCATCTCTGCATGTGTGTGTTGTGCAAATGCACATGCGTGTGTGTTCCTTAACCCCAGCTCTAAGTGTTTCTGCATGCAGTGCAGTTGAGTCCTGAAGAAGGTCATAGTAAATACATGTCTCTAGGGCAGATACACACAGGCCAGGAGGCTGTGCAGTACTACACCAAAGGAGTACAGATACTACTGTGTATGCTGGAGAAACACGCACAAGCCACAGTGAGTATACGCACACACACTCATGGGATCTTGTTGAATGCATGTCTAACACAGAACACTAGGAGGAGCTGTTTCTTCAGTCTGAACACTTCTACTGACTGTGTCACAAACTGACTGTATCATAAACTGACTATCACAAACTGGCAGCCAGAGATGCTGAATACTTCTACCTCAACCATCTCCCTGTCACCCCAGGCAGGAGCAGGAGCTGAGGCAGCAGCCTCTCCACTCCAGGACTCAGGGTCAGAGATCCCGACAGCCAGAGACGTGTGTGTGGCCTACTGTTCTGTGGCAGAGATCTATTTCACTGACCTCTGGTAACACAAAAATCATATGTACATTTTTGTTACCTGAAAGGCATGTTGTGTATTGAATTCACAGATTTGTGTGTGTTTGTGTGTAGTATGGAGGAGAGGGCAGGAGATCAGTGTCGAGAGGCCATAGAACGAGCGCTGACCTATCAGCCTGACAACCCAGAGGCTCTACAGCTGATGGCCAGCTACCTGTTCAGTACAGAGAAGAACCAGGTCAGTACACACACATATACCGTATGACTATAAATCAGAGGCAGGTATGTCTTACGCTAAGTTATCATCTTGTTAAAGCAGCTATCAGAGTTAATTCATGTGAGACAATTGAATAATATGCCATTAATCTGATGAGCTAGGAACACACACACACACATTAATAAGTTTATGACAGATATTAATGCAGAATTAGTTATGAAGCAAATACATCTGGACACAGGGATCACATCTGACAAAGAGAGGAGGAGGGAAGATGGGGGGGGGAGAGAGAACAAAAGAAAGTGATGAGGGGAGACAGAAATGATCTTTAACTGAACAATCAGAGCATTTGCAATTGTCATACAATTTTATGATAATCTGCTAGTCCTAGCACTGCAATGAGACAGGCCTCCAATTCTTCAGAGAGCCTTAATCTTTAGGGAGTAACAATAACAGCAAGCTAAGGATTTATTCCTAAATGACTCTTACATTTCAAAGAGGGGACAAGTTTAGGAATACTGCAGCTCTTCTCAAGGTTACTTTTGTAAATATCTCCTCCAGCCACCAGATGGCACTGTGGATCTAACCAGATGGAGTTGATTTGACAGTTGTGTGTAACCTTGACTTAACTCGGCAAATCAGTCAAGAACAAATTCTTATTTACAATGACGGCCGTCAATTGTGCGCAGCCCTATGGGACTCCCAATCACGGTTGGATTTGATGCAGCCTGGATCAGGGGAGCAAATGTCAGATTTTTTTGTGTGTGTGTGTGTGTGTGCACGTGTGTGTGTAGGAGGGGAAGGAGTACCTGATGAGGAGTGTGGATGCGTGGCTACCTGCCCTGAAACAGAGTGAAGCTCCACCCAGCAGAGAGGACATAGAGGAGGAACACACACAGGTGAGAGACATATTACCCCCCCCCCCACACACACACAGAGGCGAGTCAGACAACCCAGAGCATAAAAGCCAAGTCAGAGGGCCAACTTATCGCTCTGTTTTTGTGTGTGTCTGTGTGAGAGCAATTGTGTGTGTGTGTGTCTGTGTCTAACTCTTTTTGTTCCCTTTCCAGAGTGACATCCCACCATATGAATCCCGCATCACCACGGCCAAACTCCTCATAGAGGCAGAAGAGTACGAGGTAAGAGTATGTGTGTGTAGGATGAGTTTTCTCTGTGAAAAGAAGAGTGCTCTGTATTCTTTATCTTTGCCAGAGATCATCTTCAATAGTAGAGGAGTGGTCTTTACCCAGAGAGAGAGGTAAACGGAGGGAGGAACAGCTTTAGAAAAGATCTGGAGGGAGAGGGGTAGAAAGGTGTGTGTCTGACACATTGTTTGTCTTCATCCTCGTGCATGTGTCAGCAAGCCACACTGACTACATACTCTGCATCTATTGAGGAATCAGAAACAATTGAGGTGGAGATGAGGATAAAGATTGTTTCCAGGCTCACAGCATTCACCACGATAACAACAAGATGGAAGCAGCAGATAACTGGAGAACAGGAGATGCAGGACAAGATTACTCAGATCTAGAGTAACTGAGACTATTTTAGTCCTCTATTGTTAAAAACAATGTGATTCTGTGTTGTTTCCACACAGCAGTGGTAAACCCAGAGGCAAGTCATTAACATCGCAGTTTTCAACTCTAAACAACAACAACATTCTAACTCATAAATTACACACACACATCGGAATCGATTAGGGAATCCGTTAAATAGCAGACAATAAGCATTTGACCATAGTAGAGCAGAGGGAACGAGGGAAGGAAATGGCGGAGAGGAAGACGGTGGTTATAACCAGGGTCAAATATAATTAGCAGAGGCTACGAATACGGTTTTCTCGCCCACCTCCCGCCCCTCTGGAAACCTTTCTCATAACTATGGATGCGAATGTTCTGCACATGTTATTTTACACATTCAAGTTTTTCTCTTTACTGTACACTTTACTCACCCTCTTCTGAACCCTTAACCAATTTGATATTTCTGAACAGCTGAAATAAAAACTGGTGATACACTATATATACAAAAGTATGTGGACACCTTCAAATCAGTGGATTCGGCTATTTCAGCCACACACGTTGCTGGCAGGTGTATAAAATTGAGCACACAGTCAAATTTATTTATATAGCCCTTCTTACATCCGCTGATATCTCAAAGTGCTGTACAGAAACCCAGCCTAAAACTCCAAACAGCAAGCAATGCAGGTGTCGAAGCAAGGTGGCTAGGAAAAACTCCCTAGAAAGGCCAAAACCTAGGAGGAAACATAGAGAGGTACCAGGTTATGAGGGGTGGCCAGTCCTCTTCTGGCTGTGCCGGTTGGAGATTTGAACATCTTGGCCATGTTCTGTTATAATGTTCATAAATGACCAGCATGGTCAAATAATAATAATCAAAGTAGTTGTCGAGGGTGCAGCAAGCCAGCACCTCGGGATTAAATGTCAGTTGGCTTTTCATAGCCGATCATTAAGAGTATCTCTACCGTTCCTGCAGTCTCTAGAGATTTGAAAACAGCAGGTCTGGGACAGGTAGCACGTCCGGTGAACAGGTCAGGATTCCATAGCTGCAGGCAGAACAGTTGAAACTGGAGCAGCAGCATGGCTCAGGTCCTCCGAGAGAAAGAGAATTAGAGAGACCAATACTTAAATTCACATAGATCAACGGATAAGACAGAAGAAGTACTCCAGATATAACAAACTGACCCTAGCCCCCCGACACATAAACTACTGCAGCATAAATACTGGAGGCTGAGACAGGAGGGGTTAGGAGACACTGTGGCCCCATCTGATGATACCCCCAGACAGGGCCAAACAGGAAGGATATAACCCCACCCACTTTGCCAAAGCACAGCCCCCACACCACTAGAGGGATATCTTCAACCACCAACTTACCATCCTGAGACAAGGCAGAGTATAGCCCACAAAGATATCCGCCACGGCACAACCCAAGGGGGTCTACATTGGCCGTAGAATGTCCTTACTGAAGAGCTCAGTGACTTTCAACATGGCACCGTCATAGGATGCCACCTTCAACATGGCACCTTCAACATGTCACTAGAGCTGCCTTGGTCAACTGTAAGTGCTGTTATTGTGAAGTAGAAGGAACAAGAACTGCTCAGCCGTGAAGTGGTAGGCCACACAAGCTCACAGAACGGGACCGCCGAGTGCTGAAGCACAAAGTGTGTAAAAATCGTCTGTCGTTGGTTGCACACTCACAACTGAGTTTCAAACTGCCATGGAAGCAACGTCAGCACTATTAACTGTTAGTTGGGAGCTTCGTGAAATGGGTTTCCATGGCTGAGCAGCCGCACACAAGCATAAGATCACCATGTGCAATGCCAAGCGTCGGCTGGAGTGGTGTAAAGCTTGCCGCCATTTGGCTCTGGAGCAGTGGAAACGTGTTCTCTGGATTGCAGAATCTCGCTTCACCATCTGGCAGTCAGATGGACGAATCTAGGTTTGGCTGATGCCAGGAGAACGCTACCTGCCCAAATTCATAGTGCCAACTGTACATTTGGTGGAGGAGGAATAATGGTCTGGGGCTGTTTTTCATGGTTTGAACCCTTAGTTCCATTGAAGGGAAATCTTAACGCTACAGCATACAAAGACATTCTAGACAATTCTGTGCTTCCAAATTTGTGTTCAGCATGACAATGCCCCTGTGCACAAAGCGAGGTACATACAGAAATGTTTTGTCGAAGAACTTGACTGGCCATCACAAAGTCCTGACCTCAATCCTATAGAAATTTTGTGGGCAGAACTGAAAAAGCATGTGCGAGTAAGGAGGGCCTACAAACTGACTCAGTTACACCAGCTCTGTCAGGAGGAATGGGCCTAAATTCACCCAATTTATTGTGGGAAGCTTGTGGAAGGCTACCCGAAATGTTTGACCAAGTTAAACAATTTAAAGGCAATGCTACCAAATACTAATTGAGTGTATGTAAACTTCTGACCCTCTGGGAATGTGATGAAAGCAATAAAAGCTGAACTAAATCATTCTCTCTACTATTATTCTGACATTTCACATTCTTAAAATAAAGTGGTGATCCTAACTGACCTAAAACAGGGAATCTTTACTCTTTACTGATGAAATCTCAGGAATTGTGAAGAACTGAGTTTAAAAGTAGTTGGCTAAGGTGTATGTAAACTTCTGACAACTGTATTTGTTAACAAAAAATCAAGACCCTAGAATTTCCTTTGGTGTATCCCACAAAAAAAGTTTCACTGTTATAAGCTAACTCTTTTTGAATTTAAGCCAGGGAATTTGGGGAATTTTGCTTAACTTCGGAAACCAGGAAGTTTCAGACCCTTTGCAACCCTCGTCCCCAGCACAAGGTGTACCTGTGTAATAATCATGCTGTTTAATCAGATTCTTGATATGTCACACCTGTCAGGTCGATGGATTATCTTGACAAAGGATAAAAGGCTCACTAACAGGGATAAACAAATTTGTGCACAAAGTTTGAGAGAAATAAGCATTTTGTGCGTATGGAACATTAATGGGATCTTTTATTTCTATCACATTACAATATTTTGTTCAGTGTATATGAAGGCTTGTCTGTTTTATCGTATGTTACCATCGCAGAAGAAAAACAGTCTACACGTTGCATTGGAGTGATGTTAAAGGCCCAGTGCAGTCAAAACGTGATTTCAGTTGTTTTTTTAAAAATAAACATTCGACCAGTTTATTAGGCACACCAGTCTAGTACTGGGTTGGATCCCTCTTTGCCTCCAGAACAGCCTGAATTATTTGGGGCATGAACATGTTGCTCAATTGGTATCAAGGAACCTAACTTGTGCAATGAAAACATTCCCCACGCCATTACAACACCCCCACCACCAGCCTGTGCTGTTGACGCTAGGCACAATTGGGCCATGGATTCGGCAATGTTTTACCACTCCTCAATTGTCCAGTATTGGTGATCGTGTGCCTACTGGAGCCGCTTCTTCTTGTTTTTAGCTGATAGGAGTTGTTGTTGTCTGCTGCAATAGCCCATCCGTGACAAGGACCGACAAGTTGTGCATTCTGAGATTCCATTCTGCACACCACTGTTGTACTGTGCCGTTATTTGCCTGTTTGTGGCCCGCCTGTTAGCTTGCACGATTCTTGCCGTTCTCCTTTGACTTCTCATCAATAAGCTGTTTTCGCCCACAGGACTGCCCCTGAAAAAATGTTTTTTTGTTTGTTGCACCATTCTCTGTAAATCGTAGACACTATTGTGCATGAAAAGCCCAGGAGGTCGGTTGTTTCCAAGATCCTGGAACCGGCGCTCAGTCACTTACGTCACTCATTTTTCCCATTCTAACGTTCAATCGCACAGTAACTGAATGCCTCAATGCCTGTCTGCGTGCTTTATATAGCAAACCACAGCCACATGACTCACTGTCTGTAGGAGTGAACCATTTCACAATTTTTGTGAATGGGTGGTGTACCTAAATAAATGGCCACTAAGTGTATATTTCCACACTATAATAACCCTGGGAAATTGTGAAAATTATCATTATGCCCTTTTAGTGTAAGAGCTGTTTGAAAAGACCACCTAAAGTATCAGCCTGTTTTGGTGGGATGCAGTTTTGGCCTACTTGGTGACATCACCAGGATGTAAATTAGTTAATAGACCAATAAGAGAGTTCCAAACCTTGCTGCCAATAACAGTTCCCCTCCCCACTCAGACCAGTCCTAGCTAAATTCTTGCTTGAAAACTTCCTATTTTCTAAGAAGCTAATTTAGTTTGTTTTCAATTAAGATGGTCAAACATAATCACAGTAAGGTACTTAATTGTTACCCAGAAATGATTTGATATTGATATGAAAAATAAATAAAAATGCTGCATTGGATATTTAGGTCAATACCAAGTGTCAAATCACTTTGTAACCTCCTGTCATATGAATGAAAAACAAAGGTACAGGAGTCTGACTGAACAGACACTTCAGACACACAAGCATGCTCACGGGTACACACACAGAGAGAGAGAGAGAGTTATAAATGAGCTACTCCCAGGAGGGCGGTTTCTAACTGGTCCTGAAGCAAAGGGGACGACACGTTTCGTGTGTGTATTTGTTGTTGCTGTTGAGTAATCTGCAGGCAACGTTACTAAACAGAATCATTTTACCAGAGTGCAGTGCACGGATAGGGACAAGACAAATGACTATAACAGTCTGGGGGGGCTGTCTCACACACACACACACACACACACACACACACACACACACACACACACACACACACACACGCCGTTTCAGAGACAGAGATGCAGGAAAACCAAAGCAACTGTGAATGACAATCAGTGTATTTCAACTAAGTGAATAATGTAGGAGGTACATGTATATAAAGAACATATAAACAGGTGAACGTTCACACAGGAAGGATATTTTGTCCTTGCAAGAGGTAGTGTCATGACAGCCAGTCTTAGAGTTGAGTTGTTGTTGTTGTCATCAGTGGAATGTCTGTCTATCTGTTGTGAGTCTGTTTTCTTGTAAGCCGTTACTCAGTGGTTGGCTCTTTGGAGGTCTGGAACTAACACTGATAGTTGGGTGTTTAACTACATCGGCTAAATAGTTTATTGATCAACCTCAGCGCTAATACAAAACATGCACTCTGTAGACCATCAGGAATGAGATGTTGCTTTCCCTCTAATCAGAATGTGTTAATTAATCAAACGTAATACCTCTCAGCAGGTAATCAGCCCCACAATGAATCAACACACATCCTCCGTCTCTCGCATGCACAAGTGATGATAAAAAGTGGAAGAGGGATGAAGAAAATGGGACAGGTGAACTCTTTGAAGAGAAAGAGATGCGTGAGATTGTGTACACTGGGGAGGGGTAAGGTGAACTATTCTGGAATCATCAGGACAGGAGAGCGTGGACTGGTGATCAGGTCCATTGATGAGGACTAGCTATTGACCATGACCAGTTCTGTATTGGTTGTTGAGTTCAAGGAGTATTGAACAGGAGGGATATTGACAGATTATTGATAGTAATCATGAGATTAGCTTCATTGTGTATTGATGACTGTGTAAGCTGTCTTGTTGCTATTGACGACCGTGTCTACGGAACACTGGGTTTTGAGTCTGATCGGACTCTGATCACATCTATTGATTAGGTTGGCAGAGAGAGCGAGATGTGTGTGACAGGAAACACCTCGCTCTCTGCCTCCACACACATAGCGACTCAGGCTAGGAGCAGGATGTGCTTAATGTATAATGATCAATGGAAATGATGGTTTGTGTGTTTTTATGATTTCTCTCTCAGACAGCAGTAGATGTGTTGGAGGGTCTACTAGAGGAAGATGACGAGGTGGTGCAGGTGAGTCATGATGTCTTTTTTATTTTTTTTATTTTTTTTTACAATACAAAACATCCACATACAAATGATAGCATACAGACCTACACAAACATCAACAGAATCACCCACCTGCTCACACCCCTGTCTCCAGCACTCGCATCACTCTCTCCGCCACATGGCATCAGAGTGCACCATTTTGTTTCTGTCGCCCACACACTTTCAACATTTAGACAATAAAGCATTTTATATTAAACTTGGGGTGGCAGGTAACCTCGCTGGTAGGGGCATTAGGCCAGTAACGGAGAGGTTGCTAGATCGAATCCCAGAGCTGACAAGGTAAAAATCTGTTGTTCTTCCCCTGAGCAAGGCAGTTAGCCCACTGTTCCCTGGGCGCCGATGATGTTGATTAAGGCAGCCCCCCCAACCCCCCCACACCTTTCTGATTCAGAGGGGTTGGGTTGAATGTGGAAGACACATTTCAGTTGAATACATTCAGTTGTACAACTAACTAGGTATTCTGGTGTCCTTTGACAGCTCTTTGGTCTTGGCCATAGTGGAGTTTGGAGTGTGATTGTTTGAGGTTGTGGTCAGGTGTCTTTTATACGGATAACAAGTTCAAAAAGGTGCCATTAATACAGGTAACGAATGGAGGACAGAGGAGCCTCTTAAAGAAGAAGTTACAGGTCTGTGAGAGCCAGAAATCTTGCTTGTTTGTAGGTGACCAAATACTTATTTTCCACCATAATTTGCAAATAAATTCATTAAAAATCCTACAATGTGATATTCTGGATTTTTTTCTCATTTTGTCTGTCATACTTGAAGTGTACCTATGATAAATTACAGGCCTCTCATCTTTTTAAGTGGGAGAACTTGCACAATTGGTGGCTGACTAAATACTTTTTTGCTCCACTGTATTTGAAAATATCTACATTGGTCAGTTCAAAATTGCTTTTTAATTCTGTCATGGAAATACATGTATTTCCTATTACCAAGTCATTTATTGTATTATGAAAAGCTATCCAAGGATTGTTCCATAAGGTTGTGTTTTTAGGAAGTGGTTGGCTCTTGAAGAATATGTTACATTTTCTTCCATATTGTTAGTGTTCTTAACTATGAAGTTGTTAATGTTTTTAGCTTTATCCTTTGAAAATAGACATGTGAAAAGATTCTGGGCTAGTTTTCTTTTCTGTGTGAAGTGAGCAGGAGACACACCTGCAGCCTCTGTTCAGTTCTCTCTGCTCCATATTAGTATTCTTTGCAAGAGGTGTGTGTGTGTGTGTGTGTGTGTGTGTGTGTGTGTGTGTGTGTGTGTGTGTGTGTGTGTGTGTGTGTGTGTGTGTGTGTGTGAGATGATCTAACCTCAGTGTGCTCATTCTTTCTCACCTTTCCTCCTACACACCTCGGCTGACAGATTGAGAGCAGTCACTTGCTCAACCTTTGAACTCATTCAGGAGACATCTGCTCTAAGCAGAACACACACACACACACACACACACACACACACACACACACAGAGAGAGTTTGAACTCCTATGAATATACAGTAAAGTGTTTGTTTTGTCAGTAGTGTTCTCGAGCGCCATCAGAATAACACAACTGCAAATAACGATGACACAACCTAAACCCTCTACCCACAGCAGCTCAAACTGTTTTGTGCCAACCATTCTTTTTGTAAGTCACCCACCTCGGTAACTCATGCATTGTTAATGGACCCAAACACCTGCCAGTAGTCAAGGTGGTGGTACCTATAACTAACTCCCTGTACAATGTAGTACTTTGTCAACGGGTTTGGGAAACTTGGAATTCTGACTCTTTCTAAGTCGACCTTTACGTAGACCTTGTTAAAACTATTAAAACTCTCTAGAACCAGATGGTATCTGTGACTGTTGTCTCGTCCAAGGGGACTGATTGACACCTCTTTACTGTAGACTTATCATTAAGAGAATAACGTGTGGGTGTTGTGTGGATTCTCTTGAAGTTCTTAATTAGCTGTCTCGTTAATTTTCTGAGACGAGTGGTGGGTGTGCTCATGAAGAGTGTGTGCGTGTGTGTTTATGCTTAGTTTAATACAGCCATAAATACGAGCAAAACAGACCATTATTTCATAAACACTTTCAAAGAGACTTATTCTAATGGAGTTTCTTTTGCGGAAGCAAAGACATTCTGACTGAAGTAACAACCCAGATCTAGACACACACACATGCACACACAGGTCAGTGCGTGTATTCAAACCGCTATGCTCAACTTAAGTTACAGAGTTGTAGATCCGGTCATGAAGAGGATGCTTCTAATAATTGTATAATCATTCAAAAGGCATAAAGTTATGTTCAACCTTCAAGCCTCTCGTCTTCATGAGTGTGTGCGTGCATGAGTCTGCTGATAGAGGTGGAGGTCGCTGTTGTTTTCTGCTGTAAAATGAATAGTAAATGAGGGGAATGTTAATGTCCTGCTTCTGCAAGAAGTGTTGGTGGCTGATCCTTGTCCTCAGATGAGACACACACCCTCACACACGTTTCTGAAGTACAAGTGTGCTGTAGGTGGAAGGATGAGGGTAAACTATGTAGGGTGTGTTTTAATGTAGGTGTGTACAGTATTGGTATGAGGGAGAGAGAATACAACAGGTCGTTGAGATGAGAGAAGGAATGGAATGTGTGTAGCTGTGTTTCATCCTTTAGTCTGTAAGTGGTGTGTGTGTGTGTGACAGCGCTTTCAGACTGGCGTGTGGAGACGAAAGTTTGCGAAGACAAACTGCAGCAGCACAGGCCCAGCTCGTTACCATAGTGGCAGCTCATGAGGATGCTGTGAGCATTTCAATAAGTGCCTCCGCTGTGCGCGTGTGTGTGTTAAGCCTGTTTGTCACAGTTCCAAGTACAGATTTCACGTGGACTAGACCGTTAAATGTGCTTCCCCTGTCATAGCTGAGCTCACTTAATAAAACATATTTCTTTCTCTCTCTCTCACAGGTGTGGTATCTCACAGGCTGGGTGTGTTACCTACAGATGGAGGAGAGAAGAAGGGAGGAGAGAGAAGAGAGCGATGAGGAGAGGGAGGAGCGTGAAGCGTTGAAGGAGGCAGCCAGATCTTACCTGACCAAAGCCAAGAAGGTGTAAACACACACACACACACTGATGAGGCTTATTGATGTAATTCTGTTTGGTTGATATTGTACTGTCAGCTTGTACAGTCAGTAATACACATGTATGTTACAGAGCTTCACTGCCGGCAGTGAATCTAAAATTTTAGCCCTATCTTCATTGTTTTCTTACCTCGGGGAGCTATGTGTTGGTCTTAGAATTTTGTGTGTTTTTGTGTGTGTGGTGTGGATGTGTTTAACTATACTTGTGGAGACCAAAAGTCCCCACGAATAGTAAACAAACAAAAGTGGTTTAGGGTTAAGGTTAGAATTAGTTTTAGGGTTAGGAGCTAGAGTTCATTTTTAAGGTAAGGGTTATTAGGTATGGTTTTGGGGTTAAGGGTTAGGGAAATAGGATTTTGAATGGGACTGAATTGTGTCCCCACAAGGTTATCTATACAAGACCTGTGTGTTTTAGTTATGCGCGGGTCAGCTATTTGTTCAACCGCCCACAATTGCTAATAACCCATCCGCAGCCGCCAAACTATGTGCAACCGCCAAACTATGTGCAACCGCCAAACTATGTGCAATACATTTATTAAACATAAGAATGAGTGTGAGTTTTTGTCACAACCCGGCTCGTGGGAAGTGACAAAGAGCTCTTATAGGACCAGAACACAAATAATAATATTATAATAATCAATAATTTTTTATCTATATTTAACCATGTTACATATAAAACATTGTTCATTGAAAATGGTGAATAACTCACCACAGGTTAATGAGAAGGTGCTTGAAAGGATGCACATAACTCTGCAATGTTGGGTTGTATTGGAGAGAGTCTGTCTTAAATCATTTTCCACACACCGTCTGTGCCTGTATTTAGTTTTCATGCTAGTGAGAGCTGAGAATCCACTCTCACATAGGTATGTGGTTGCAAAGAGTATCAGTGTCTTAACAGAGCGATTTGCCAAGGCAGGATCTGGCAGTGGCTTCTGATTTAAATAACATTTTCACATAACCGCATGTTGCAATTTTGATGAAGCTCTCTTGTTCAGATATCGGTAAGTGGACTGGAGGCAGAGCATGTAAGGGATAACGAATCCAGTTTTGTGTCATCCGTTTAGGGAAAGTACCTGCGTAATTGTGCACCCAACTCACTCAGGTGCTTCCCTATATCACATTTGACATTGTCCGTAAACTTGAGTTCATTTGCGCACACAAAATCATAAAATGATGGAAAGAGCTGTGTGTTGTCCTTGTTAATGCAGACAGAGAAGAGCTCCAGCTTCTTAATCAAAGCCACAATTTTGTCCCGCACATAGTTTGTATATAGTTGCTGAGAGTCCCTGTAATCCTAGATTTAGATCATTCAAACGAGAAAAAACATCACCCAGATAGGCCAGTCGTTTGAGAAACTCGTCATCATGCAAGCGGTCGGACAAGTGAAAATTATGGCCAGTGAAGAACTTTAAGCTTGTCTCTCAATAAAAACAAAAAAACATGTCAATACTTTGCCCCTTGATAACCAGTGCACTTCTGTATGTTGTAAAAGCATTACATGGTCGCTGCCCATATCATTGCATAGTGTAGAAAATACACACTTGTTCAGGGTCCTTGCTTTAACAAACTTAACCATTTTCACTGTAGTGTCCAAAACGTCTTTCAAGCGGTCAGGCATTCCCTTGGCAGCAAGAGCCTCTCGGTGGATGCTGCAGTGTACCCAAGTGGCATCGGGATCCACTGCTTGCACGCGTTAGCACTGCACTATGTCTCCCTGTCATGGCTTTTGCGCCATCAGTACAGATACCAACATGAGCAGCAGCTACTTTTGGCTACATACGGACCGTTAGTGGAATTCCTGAGAGAGAGTAACGGTTAATGTGATTGGATGTTAATTATTTGACTAGGCTACATGTTTTTGACACTGTGTGTGTGTGTGTGTGTGTACAGTGGGGCAAAAAAGTATTTAGTCAGCCAACAATTGTGCAAGTTCTCCCACTTAAAAAGATGAGAGAGGCCTATCATCATCATAGGTACACTTCAACTATGACAGACAAAATTAGGAAAAAAATCCAGAAAATCACATTGTAAGTAAGTATTTGGTCACCTACGAACAAGCAAGATTTCTGGCTCTCACAGACCTGTAACTTCTTCTTTAAGAGGCTCCTCTGTCCTCCACTCGTTACCTGTATTAATGGCACCTGTTTGAATTTGTTATCAGTATAAAAGACACCTGTCCACAACCTCAAACAGTCAAACTCCAAACTCCATTTTGGCCAAGACCAAAGAGCTATCAAAGGACACCAGAAACAAAATTGTAGACCTGCACCAGGTTGGGAAGACTGAATCTGCAATAGGTACGCAGCTTGGTTTGAAGAAATCAACTGTGGGAGCAATTATTAGGAAATGGAAGACATACAAGACCACTGATAATCTCCCTCGATCTGGGGCTCCACTCAAGATCTCACACCGTGGGGTCAAAATGATCACAAGAACGGTGAGCAAAAATCCCAGAACCACACGGGGGACCTAGTGAATGACCTGCAGAGAGCTGTGACCTAAGTAACAAAGCCTACCTTCAGTAACACACTATGCTGCCAGGGACTCAAATCCTGCAGTGCCAGACGTGTCCCCCTGCTTAAGCCAGTACATGTCCAGGCCCGTCTGAAGTTTGCTAGAGAGCATTTGGATGATCCAGAAGAAGATTGGGAGAATGTCATATGGTCAGATGAAACCAAAATAGAACTTTTGGGTAAAAACTCAACTCGTCGTGTTTGGAGGACAAAGAATGCTGAGTTGCATCCAAAGAACACCATACCTACTGTGAAGCATGGGGGTGGAAACATCATGCTTTGGGGCTGTTTTTCTGCAAAGGGCCAGGACGACTGATCCGTGTAAAGGAAAGAATGAATGGGGCCATGTATCGTGAAATTTTGAGTGAAAACCTCCTTCCATCAGCAAGGGCATTGAAGATGAAACGTGGCTGGGTCTTTCAGCATGACAATGATCCCAAACACACCGCCCGGACAACGAACGAGTGGCTTCGTAAGAAGCATTTCAAGGTCCTGGAGTGGCCTGCCAGTCTCCAGATCTCAACCCATAGAAAATCTTTGGAGGGAGTTGAAAGTCCGTGTTGCCCAGCAACAGCCCCAAAACATCACTGCTCCAGAGGAGATCTGCATGGAGGAATGGGCCAAAATACCGGCAACAGTGTGTGAAAACCTTGTGAAGACTTAGAGAAAACATTTGACCTCTGTCATTGCCAACAAAGTGTATATAACAAAGTATTGAGAAACTTTTGTTATTGACCAAATACTTATTTTCCACCATAGTTCGCCCAATTTTTCAGTTTTTGATTTGTTAAAAAAGTTTGAAATATCCAATAAATCCAATAAATGTTCCACTTCATGATTGTGTCCCACTTGTTGTTGATTCTTCACAAAAAAATACAGTTTTATATCTTTATGTTTGAAGCCTGAAATGTGGCAAAAGGTTGCAAAGTTCAAGGGGGCCGAATACTTTCGCAAGGCACTGTACGTACGTACACACACACAGAGACAGACAGACAGACAGACAGACAGACAGACAGACAGACAGACAGACAGACAGACAGACAGACAGACAGACAGACAGACAGACAGTTGAAGTCTACATAGACTTAGGTTGGAGTCATTAAAACTAGTTTTTCAACCACTCCCCAAATTTCTTGTTGACAATCGAGTTTTGGCTAGTCGGTTAGGACATCTACTTCGTGCATGACACAAGTAATTTTCCCAACAATTGTTTACAGACAGATAATTTCACTTATAACTAACTGTATCACAATTCCAGTGGGTCAGAAGTTTACATACACTAAGTTGACTGTGCCTTTAAACAACTTGGAAAATCCAGAAAATGATGTCATGGCGTTAGAAGCTTCTGATAGGCCAATTGACATAATTTAAGTCAATTGGAGATGTACCTGTGGATGCATTTCAAGGCCTACCTTCAAACTCAGTGCCTCTTTGCTTGACATCATGGGAAAATAAAATAAAAATCAGCCAAGACCTCCACAAGTCTGGTTCATCCTTGGCAGCAATTTCCAAATGCCTGAAGGTACCACGCTCATCTGTACAAACAATAGTACGCAAGTATAAACACCATGGGACCACGCAGCCGTCATACCGCTCAGGAATGAGATGCGTTGTCTCCTAGAAATGAACGTACTTTGGTGCGAAAAGTGCAAATCACTGCCAGAACAACAGCAAAGGACCTTGTGAAGATGCTGGAGGAAACGGGTACAAAAGTATCTTTATCCACAGTAACACTTCACAAAATAGATGGCATCATGAGGAAAGGAAATTGTGGATGTATTGAAGCAACATCTCAAGACATCAGTCAGGAAGTTAAAGCTTGGTCGCAAATGGGTCTTCCAAATGGACAATGACCCCAAGGATTCTTCAAAAGTTGTGGCAAAATGGCTTAAGGACAACAAACTCAAGGTATTGGAGTGGCCATCACAAAGCCCTGACCTCAATCCTATAGAAAATTTGTGGGCAGAACTGAAAAAGCATGTGCGAGCAAGGAGGCCAACAAACCTGACTCAGGAACTTTTCGCAGCTCTTCTCTTATTGAATTATACGCCGACATTGTCCTTTTTGCCTCAGTAGACCAACGTGAACTTTTTCTGCCAGTGTTCCTAAAAGCATTTGGCAATTGCTGTGTATTTGGCGCCTGTACAGTTAGGCCCTGAATCTTAGGCTTACGCACTGACTTCAGATACAAATAATTAAACAAAAACCCCAATGTAACCTATAGTTATGAATTGCACAAGAATTATACATTTATATGATTTTTCTCTTCATTCAACCCGCCCGCCTGCCACCCACCAGCCCTTAATCCACAAAATATTTCATGACCATAAACCTGCCCACCACGCGGATATAACTATGGGGACTGTGGGTTAGCGTCAACCCACGCGTTGCTAGTGTGTGTGTGTGTGAGAGTCTTCCCTCATAACAGACCAGTGTTTGTGAGCGTGCTAATTATTAAAGTGTTCAGTCTCAGTTAGTCAGAAAACCTGAAAATGTTAATGAGGCCTACTACACACTGGCTTGTTTAGACACAAGTCCACTTCTAGCATACTTAATTATGTTGATAGCACTCTTTGTGTGAGTGTGCATATTTAATTACATTTTTGCATGTCTGTGCCCGTGTATGTGTCTGTGCACATTTGATTTATGTTTGTTAGAAATATCTCCATTATTCATTTCCCCTCTGAATGTGCTTCGCCACATTACTTCTAAAGAGACAGACCCTGTTTCTCTTCGGCTGTCATGGAAGTCTACAAGGGGGTTGGATGATGGTTGACCTTGACACCCCTCCAACCTTCCCTCAACCCCTCTTAGAGGAGGAGAGAAGAGGAGCTGTAAACTCATAGCCCCTTATAAAGCCACAAATGGCTGTATGCAATTTGTATGTTTGTCACAGGACACGGGCATGAACGCCATGCATACGCATACACACACACACACACACACACACACACACACACACACTCTCTCTCACTCTCTCTCTCACTCACTCACTCACTCACTCACTCACTCACTCACTCACTCACTCACTCACTCACTCACTCACTCACTCTCACACACACACACACACACACACACACAGGTAGTGGTGTGAACAGTACATGTCTTTGGCAATTTATCTCTCTCTAGGGGAGTCATACACACATACGTGCACACACAAGGGTTTCTGTTAGCTGACAATAGCTGGCTTTTGGAGTAAAATATATATATTTTTCAGCCTTTAAATAAATCTGTCCAGCGAAGAAAAATAATCCCATGGCAAAATATAGCTTTTTGGAAATACCAGTTGTTGTAAACATTTGACCACACTCATGCTTAATGGTCTATAAGTTCATTTGCATAATTTAGTGGAATTAAATTGGTGCGCGTGTACTTTCGTTAGTCGCTATGTTTATCACATGCTCACAGCATACAGACACAGAACCTATTAGAGGAAAATCTGTCAGACAGCATGAGAGCTGCTGCTACAGCTTCTCAAACAGCTCATTAGTTGCTGCTGGAGTTAAACGTGCTTTTATAAGCCCAAAACCTAAAAGCCTAAAACAATTCTAAATCCACGATTTAAAAAGAGCTAGGCCTACTATTTTTATTTCTCAACTGGTAGGCCTAATTGAAGCACGCTTCCCATTCGCCATTTAAGTGCATGTAGGCAACTTAAGGCAAGGTTCAGGGCGTCGCCCATCACTTTGCAATGAGCTGGAAGCCAGTATGCATTATGAAACCTGAGCATTTTAGTTAATATGATGAGACGTCTTATCTTGCTTCAAAGTAAAATCCGACCGTAGAACTGGGGAGGCAATTATTTATTTATTTGTCCAGTAGCCAAAGGCACAATCATAGACATATTAGCAACCCATGCTAGACATATTAGCAACCCATGCTAGTCATATTAGCAACCCATGCTAGTCATATTAGCAACCCATGCTAGTCATATTAGCAACCCATGCTAGTCATATTAGCAACCCATGCTAGTCATATTAGCAACCCATGCTAGTCATATTAGCAACCCATGCTAGTCATATTAGTAACCCATGCTAGTCATATTAGCAACCCATGCTAGTCATATTAGCAACCCATGCTAGTCATATTAGCAACCCATGCTAGTCATATTAGCAACCCATGCTAGTCATATTAGCAACCCATGCTAGTCATATTAGCAACCCATGCTAGTCCTATTAGCAACCCATGCTAGTCCTATTAGCAACCCATGCTAGTCATATTAGCAAGCCATGCTAGTCATATTAGCAAGCCATGCTAGTCCTATTAGCAACCCATGCTAGTCCTATTAGCAACCCATGCTAGTCCTATTAGCAACCCATGCTAGTCCTATTAGCAACCCATGCTAGTCATATTAGCAACCCATGCTAGTCATATTAGCAGCCCATGCTAGTCATATTAGCAACCCATGCTAGTTGTGGCATCTTTAAATCTCCCCTCTTTCTAGATTTTGACAGATTCTTACCTTGTCAGCTCAGGGATTCAATCTTGCAACTTTACGGTTAACTAGTCCAACGCTCTAACCACCTGCCTCAGGAGCCTGCTTGTTACGCGAATGCAGTAAGAAACCAAGGTAAGTAGCTAGCTAGCATTAAACTTATAAAAAACAATCAATCATAATCACTAGTTATAAACTACACATGGTTGATGATATTACTAGTTTATTTAGCGTGTCCTGCATTGCATATAGTCGATGCGGTGCACATTTGCGAAAAAGGATTGTCGTTGCTCCAACGTGTACCTAACCATAAACATCAATACCTTTCTTAAAATCAATACACAGAAGTATATATTTTTAAACCTGAATATTTAGCTCAAAGAAAGGTTAGCAGGCAATATTACAGGTGAAATTGTGTCACTTCTCTTGCGTTCATTGCACGCAGAATCAGGGTATATGCAACAGTTTGGGCCGCATGGCTCATTGCGAACTAATTTGCCAGAATTGTGCATAATTATGACCTAACATTGAAGGTTGTGGAACTTAGGGATGCCATCCGTTAGATAATACGTAACGGTTCCGTATTTCACTGAAATAATAAACGTTTTATTTTCGAAATGATAGTTTCCGGATTCGACCATATTAATGACCTACTCTGTGTGTTATAATTAAGTCTATGATTTGATAGAGCAGTCTGACTGAGCGATGGTAGGCATCAGCAGGCTCATAAGCATTCATTCAAACAGCACTTTCATGCGTTTTGCTAGCAGCTCTTCGCAATGCTTCAAGCATTGCGCTGTTTAAGCCTATCAACTCCTGAGATTAAGCTGGTGTAACCGATGTGAAATGGCTAGCTAGTTAGCGGGGTGCGCGCTAATAGCGTTTCAAACGTCACTCGCTATGAGACTTGGAGTAGTTGTTCCCCTTGTTCTGCAAGGGCCCTGGATTTTGTGGAGCGTTGGGTAATGCTGCTTCGAGGGTGGCTGTTGTCGATGTGTTCCTGGTTCGAGCCCAAGTAGGAGCAAGGAGAGGGATGGAAGCTATACTGTTACACTGGCAATACTAAAGTGCCTATAACAACATCCAATAGTCAAAGGTATATGAAATACAAATCGTATATAGAGTAATGGTCCTATAATACCTATAATAACTACAAACTAAAACTTCTGGGAATATGGGAATATTGAAGACTCATGTTAAAAGGAACCACCAGCTTTCATATGTTCTCATGTTCTGAGCAAGGAACTTAAACGTTAGCTTTCTTACATGGCACATATTGCACTTTTACTTTCTTCTCCAACACTTTGTTTTTGCATTATTTAAACCAAATTGAACAGGTTTCATTATTTATTTGAGGCTAAATTGATTTTATTGATGTATTATATTAAGTTAAAATAAGTGTTCATTCAGTATTGTTGTAATTGTCATTATTACAAATAAATAAATAAATATCGGCCCGATTTATAATCGGTATCGGCATCAGCATTGAAAAAATCATAGTCGGTGGATAGTAGATTGACATAGGCTAGTGATTGTTCTCTTCGTTACTCATCTTGCTTAAATGTGGCGGTTATTCTAACATCTGGTAAGCATTCGGTAATCACACCGTTGCATTGTCGACTTGCGTGTTCTGAGTAACCATTATCTAAATGCGAGTCCTGTCATTCTGAGCACCGTGGGTGGATGACCTAATCCGGTTACGCACCCAATGCATATAGGTCCGGTAAATCTCTCAAATGTCCGTGAAGTTAAAATTCCTAACAAATACCTTGAAGCACACACACACTATTAACACTTCACCACTCCTGGTGTTCACTCACTCTTTTCAACCACAGCATTAAAATGACATCACACACACACCCTCCAAGCCATTCATACCCTAAGGGATCGCCTCTAGCTCATCAGAGTAAAACGCTTGACCTCCACTTGCTCCTTCCCACACACACTCATTTATACACACACACATACACTCTTTTGCTCCACGCACACAATGCTGCCGCTTTTTGTGATGTTTTTACTGTTGATTTCACCTCTGCTGATAACCATCCCTCAGCCTCTACTCCACCCGGCACTCCACCTCTCACATCATTCCCTACCCTGCTCTCCTCGTCTCCTGAGAGTGGGTGTGTTTCTAGGTTGGAGTTTGAGCAGTGATCTGTCACACAGACCGGAAGGTCACTTGTGGAGCAGAGAGAGAAGGGGGGGGTGGAGAAGGTGAAGAAAGAGGGATGAATTAAGTTGTGTGGGTCAAGAGGAAAAGGTTGAAGCATGGAGGGAGTGGAGACACAGCAGGAGAGATTTGTGGGAAGTTTGAGAGGAGCTGAGATAGGAGAGGGGATTGTGATTTAGAGGGAGGTGAGGAGAAAGTCCTTGATCTCTATTAGAGTCACACAAAGAAAGAAAGTAAGTATATCATTCATTTTGCGTCAAGGGGACATCGACTCTCGCTTTCACAATTTCTGCTTCGCTTTTGATATGAGATATGTGCCATTTATTGTATGTACACTTAATCAACCTGAACCTCAGGATAATAGATAGGGATCTGAGGAGGGGAGAGAAAGAGGAAGGAGAGATCGTGAGAGGGTGAGATAGTTAGTGTTAATTTTCCTCCTCTCTCTTCACAGGTCAACACCCTCACCCCCTGTCACAACGGCTTAGGAAAGACGTGTCATTGGGGGGGGGGCAGTGGCCAGATGTGCCTCAGACTTTGAGGGAAAGCTTCTTCTTCTCATACACAGAGAAAGACACAAACACTCTCACACATACACACCACACAGAGCAGCCAACCTGTGAAAGAAGGGAGGAAAACTTGCATTACTCTATATGAGAAATGTGTTTAATTGATTGTGTGGCTTTGCTGAGCTCAGCACTCTTCTCTAATGTATAACACAGTTAAATAAACAAACGGCTATCGCAATGAAAAATGATACTCTCCTGGCAGATGCGTTCCTCTTTCTGTATGAATATTCCATAAACATCACAGCTTAAGTTGAATAAGTACATTTTATCGATATGCCATGATACTCTTGAAAATGAAGGACATCAACTGTCTCCAAATTAGCTCCTAGGGGGCCAAGCGTATTCAGTCAGGGCTTACTGCTTGGTGACTGTTCCTGGGGCAACACCAACGCATGCACGCACACGCACACAAACTATTTTGGCCGGGTTACACTGGCAGTGTGAAGGTGATCTGTTCCTTCTGCCGTTTGTACTTTGTGTGCGTGTACACCCGCGTGCATGCCTGGATGAGACAGAATAATGCAGTTCAGCCCAGATTCTCAGACCTGCTTATCTCCCTCACTAGAGGAGAAGTTGTTTCGAGCAAAAGGAATGTGTGTGTGCTTGTGCTGATTGCTGTGGTGGTGGGTTCCGTTCTGTTATCAGTCCAGTGCTTCCACTCAGGCAGAGAGTTTTATACACCGGGAAATCTACTGGTCCCGTCTACAGGGGGATCAGCTTTTGTAATGGTCCCGCTTCACAGCACATTTCACTGAGATAACAACAGCAATAATGTGTATGTGAAAGAGCGCAGAGAAAAATCCTATACGCTTTCCTTGTTCTGCTGAGCCCAATACCCAAGGAGGCATTTTTCACCTTAAGTCCTGGTGGAAACGTGCATGTATGTAACAAACTATGTGTCTCTCTCTCTCCAGCTGTATGTGAAGTTGCACTGTGACGACGGACCCATACTGGAGCACATGGAGCAGCTGCTGGTGGAACTGGGGGGTGAGACAGAGGGGGAGGAGGAGGAGACAGACCCTGCCCTGGATGAAGACTTTGAGCCCAGCAGTGACGATGAGGAAGAGGACGCCATGGAACATTGACCACACCCCTCTCTACCAGTGATCTAGTGGTAAAACAGTGGGTTAGTACACGCTGAGACGTTTGCGGTGAATAAAGTAACACTCTATGTTTCCAATGTCTTTTTCTGCGATAGGTGGGGAAATAAAAAAAGTATGTAAACAGCGTTTAGACTGCATACCCCTCTCTACTTTTAGAGTGCACTATTAACTCGGACATTAAATAAAGGTAAAGTTTATAAAAATGTAGTTTATAAAGACCTCTTACCTATCTCTGTACACCTCACAAACTAGACCCAGATGCAACACTTTGTTGGAAAGCAGCAGAGTTGCGAGTGCGACAGTCGATGGGCCCTTGAGTTTTCTCTGAATCTTTCTCGCTCGCTAGATATTGTCTGTATTGTGTTCTCAGAAGTGCCTTTCTGCTGTTCAACCCTGAGTTTCCCAGAATCATATGACCTCTCTCTCTGTCATATTAGTGCTGAATTGTTTTCCATATTAGAAAGGAGTGATTGATATGTCGACTCGAGCTTTGTTTCCATTGTCCTGGAAATAACCAGATAAAAAAACAACTTGAATACTGTTTTGAGAGAAAAAGACAATCTGCTTCTTTTTTTAAATTTGTGTTGTAATAATGAGGGGAATGTTTGCTTCCCTTCATGACCCAGGCTCACTTTAGAAAGAGATTCCAATATGAATGTGACCTGCTAAAATAAAGAACACAGAACAGATTCTGCAGTGTTGTAGAGTTCATGAGAGGAGTGAGCATTAAGAGATGGATGAAGTTTCAATGTCACATGCACAAGTACAGTGAAATGCCTTTCTCACAAGCTCTAACCCCAACAATGCAGTAATCAATAACGATGTAATACTCACAATAACAAGGTAGAACAAAAACACACAAGATATAACAATAAAGCAAATGATCAAGTCAGCACACTATATACAGTTCCAGTACCATATTTGCATGTTAAGGGATACTGGATTGATAGAAGTAGATACTGTATGGATTAGGGGTAAGCTGACTTGGCATCAGGATATATTATAAACAGTAGCAGCAGCGTATATGATGATTGAATGTGAGTGGGTGTGTGTAGTCAGTATAAGTGTGTGTGTGTGTGTGTGTGTGTGTGTGTGTGTGTGTGTGTGTGTGTGTGCGTGCGCAAATTATAGAGTGAGTGTTTGTACTGTATGTGTTGGAATGTAAGTGTGTTGGGCCATTGTATGTGTGTGTGTGTGTGTGTGTGTGTGTGTGTGTGTGTGTGTGTGTGTGTGTGTGTGTGTGTGTGTGTGTGTGTGTGTGTGTGTGTGTGTGTGTGTGTGTGTGTGCATAGATAAGAATAAGATACAAGGGTCAAATAGTCCATGTAGCCATTTTGTTAGCTAACCAAAGAGAGAGGTGACAGATGAAGAGAGTGAGGGTTGAGAGATGGGTGTTGTACACACACACAACTCTCAAACACAATGTTTCTCTCTCAAGGACCTTTAAGGCTTTATAGAAGCAGAATGTAGGAAGAACGGGTTGAGACAGGTGAGTGTTATTCAGTTGTCCCCATAGGAGAACACTTTTTGATTCCAGGTAATTCTTCTTCACAGAACATGCAACTTCTGTAAATCAGCCAATAAAAAGTCATTTTCAAACGTTTGCCAAAATTAATGGGAAAACACCATTCTAAACAGTACAAATGATGCGTGTGGTTCCATATCAAATAAAAGTTTATTTGTCGCCATATGCAGATTAGCAGATGTTAAAACATGTAGAGCGAAATTTGTATGTTTTTAGCACCATAAGTGCAGTAAATGTCTAACAGTACAATATTAAAGCACATAAACAAGAAACAAAAAATTAAGAAAGCTGACCTGGCTGGAAATATCAGAACAAGCAATATCAGAATGAGAAATGTCAGAGTCCACAATATAAATACTTGGTGTGTATAGACAGCATGGACAATATATAAGTAGGAAAAGGTATGTACAGCAGTAGCTATACAGGATGAACTATGTCAAGAATACAGTATGTGTACTGTAAATGTAAAGTGAGTATTCAATTAACTTAGTCTCTCATGTGACAAAAATTAAAATCTCCGTTAGAAACAGAATGAGTGTGAATCTAAAGATATAACAACTCGACAGGCTTGCTAACATGACTAGGATTGTGCCTTTTGGATTCTGGACAACAAAAGAAAGTTGATATGAAAACCAATAGAAAAGGAAAGAAATGCTGGTTTCAATGGCATATGAAGAAGTCTTTATAACATAATTGTCTCTGTGTTTCTATGGTCAGATTTCTCCTAGGCTACCTTGAAGCAAGGTAAGACATACCTCATAATATGAAGTAAAACATTCAGGTTTCAAACCTCTTGAGGATAGGGGAGACGCTAGCGTCTCAACTGGCCAATTGCTGGGGGAAAAGCGGAGCGCCAGATTAAAATAAAATGCTATAAAATTCTAACTTTCATTAAATCACACATGTAAGATACTCAATTAAAGCCACACTCGTTGTGAATCCAGCCAACATGTCAGATTTAAAAAATGCTTTTCGGGTGAAAGCATAACAAGCTATTATCTGATAGCCTGCACCAGCAGTAAACAAAGGAGCTAGCATAGCAGGCGCTACACAAAACACTGAAATAAAATATAAAACATGCATTACCTTTGACGAGCTTCTTTTGTTGGCACTCCAATATGTCTCATAAACATCGCAATTGGTCCTTTTGTTTGATAATAAAAGCGTGTTTGATCCAGAAAAAAACAGCTTACAAAAACGCAGCGTCACTACAAAATATTTCAAAAGTTGCCTATAAACTGCCAAAATATTTCAAACTACTTTTGTAATACAACGTTAGGTATTTTTAAACATTAATAATTGATCAAATTGTAGATGGGGCAATCTGTATTCAATACAGGAAAGAAAAGAAACCAGCACTGCTTTTCACGTCTTGCGCAACTCACAAAAGTGTCCCCAGTTCCGAATTGGCCTACTTCTTCATAGCACAAAGGAATAACCTCAACCATATTCCAAAGACTGGCGACATCCAGTGGAAGAGGTAGGAACTGAAAATAGGTACCTATTAAATATCCAATGGCAAAGACAATATAGGGAACAGAGGGGGGAGAATCTGAACAGTTAGTCCTCTGAGTTTTGCCTGCTACATAAGTTCTGTTATACTCACAGACATGATTCTAACAGTTTTAGAAACATCAGAGTGTTTTCTATCCAAATCTATGACTAATATGCATATCTTATATTATTGGCATGAGTAGCAGGAAGTTGAAATTGGGCACGCTATTTATCCAAAGGTGAATTCTGCCCCAAGCTTTAAGAGGTTTTAAGGACATTGAGCGTGATTGAGGTGCACCCATGACCAGCTCGGAAACCAGATTGCATAGCGGAGAAGGTACGATGTGATTCAAAATGGTCTAATCTGTTTGTTAACTTGGCTTTCGAAGACCTTAGAGATGCAGGGTAGGATAGATATAGGTCTGTAGCAGTTTGGGTCTAGAGTGTCTCCCCCTTTTGAAGAGGGGGATGACCGCGGCAGCTTTCCAATCTTTGGGAATCTCAGATGATACGAAAGAGAGGTTGAACAGGCTAGTAATAGGGGTTGCAACAATTTCGGCAGATAATTTTAGAAAGAGAGGGTCCAGATTGTGTATCCCGGCTGATTTGTAGGGGTCCAGATTTTGAAGCTCTTTCAGAACATCAGCTATCTGGATATGGGTGAAGGAGAAATGGTGGGGGCTTGGGCGGGTTGCTGTGGAGGGTGCCGGGCAGTTGACCGGGGTAGGGGTAGCCAGGTGGAAAGCATGGCCAGCCATAGAAAAATGCTTATTGAAATTCTCAATTATAGTGGATTTGTCGGTTGTAACAGTGTTTCCAAGCCTCAGAGCAGTGGGTAGCTGGGATGAGGTGATCTTATTCTCCATGGACTTTACAGTGTCCCAGAACTTTTTTGAGTTTGTACTGCAGGATGCAAATTTCTGTTTAAAAAAGCTAGCCTTATCTTTCCTAACTGCCTGTGTATATTGGTTCCTAATTTCCCTGAAAAGTTGCATATCACGGGGGCTATTCGATGCTAATGCAGAACGCCACAGGATGTTTTTGTGCTGGTCAAGGGCAGACCGGTCTGGAGTGAACCACGGGCTGTATCTATTCCTGGTTCAAAATTTTTTGAATGGGGTAAACCTATTTAAGATGCAGAGGAAGGCACTTTTAAAGAATAACCAGGCATCCTCTACTGTCGGGATGAGGTCAATGTCATTCCAGGATACCCCGGCCAGGTTGATTAGAAAGGCCTGCTCGCAAAAGTGTTTTAGGGAGCGTTTGACAGTGATGAGGGGTGGCCGTTTGCTCGCAGACCCATTACGAATGCAGGCAATGAGGCAGTGATCGCTGAGATCTTGGTTGAAAACAGCAGAGGTGTATTTGGAGGGTGAGTTAGTTAGGATGATATCTATGAGGGTGCCCGTGTTTGCGGATTTGGGGTTATATCTGGTAGGTTCATTGACAAGTTGTGTGAGATTGAGGGCATCAAGCTTAGATTGTAGGATGGCCGGGGTGTTAAGCATGTCCCAGTTTAGGTCACCTAGCAGCACGAGCTCTGAAGATAGATGGGGGGGCAATCAAATCACATATGGTGTTGAGGGCACAGCTGGGGGCAGAGTGTGGTCTATAGCAAGCGGCAATGGTGAGAGACTTGTTTCTGGAAAGGTACATTTTTAGAAGTAGAAGCGTCATTGTTTGGGTACAGACCTGGATAGTAAGACCGAACTCTGCAGGTTATATTTGCAGGAAATTGCAACACCGCCCCCTTTGGCAGTTCTATCTTGTCGGAAAATGTTATTAGGAATGGAAATTTCAATGTTTTTGGTGGTCTTCCTAAGCCAGGATTCAGACACGGCTAAGGTATGTGTGCTAGGGCAGTGAATAAAACAAACTTAGGGAGGAGGCTTCTAATGTTAACATGCATGAAACCAAGGCTTTTATGGTTGCAGAAGTCAACAAATGAGAGAGCCTGGGGGATGGCAGTGGAGGTAGACACTGCAGGGCCTGGATTAACCTCTACATCACCAGAGGAACAGAGGAGTAGGATAAGGGTACGGCTAAAGGCTAACAGAACTGGACGCCTAGTATGTTCAGAACAGAGAGTAAAAGGAGCAGATTTCTGGGCACGGTATAATTTATTCAAGGCATAATGTACAGATAAAGATATAGTAGGATGTGAATACAGTGGGGGTAAACCTGTGCATATAGTGATAATGAAAGAGATATTGTCTCTAGAAATAGCATTTAAACCAGGTAATGTCACTGCGTGTGTGGGAGGTGGAACTAAATTGTTAGCCGAGGTGTGTTGAGCAGTGCTAGAGGCTCTACAGTGAAATAAAACAATAGTTACAAACCAGAACAGCAATCGACACGGCATGGTGACATTAGGGAAAGGCATGCGTAGCCGGGTGATCATACAAGTCCAGTGCGTGGCTTCAGGCAGCTAGCGGCACGGGGCTAGCAGGCTAACAGAAAGGCCTTCGAGGGATGACGTGACGGAGGGAAGTCTGTTGTGGCCCCCTCGTGCAGTTACATCAGCGGACGGATCAGCAGGGCTCCGTGTGGTAAACCAGGCCAATTGGCAAAATATGTATAGTGGCCGAAGAAATATGTCCGAAGGGCCTCTTAAGCCAGCAGTCCAATGTGCTTTAGATAGCGAGCAGGCCGCAGATTAGTGGCTGGGCGTTCAGGGGTCATTAGCTGCTATAACTCCAGGTGGGATTTAAAAAAAATAATAATAATCATAATAAAAATGTGAAAATTAAATTTAAAAAATAGGTTCGGAGCTTGTGGTAGGAATCCGGGGATATCGAGAAGAATAAGTCCGACTAGCTCTGGTTTGAGTCGCGCTGTACAGACTGGCGAGTGTTGTCCGGGATAAAGGTAGCTGATGACCGCTAGCAAAGGATAGCTGACTGCTAGCTAGTGGCTTCGGAACGTATTCGATGGGCCTCGTAAGCCAACAGTCCGTTGTGCTCTAGACAGCTAGCATTCAGGGGACGTTATGTGCGAAGGTCGGAAGGTGAGAAGGTTCAGAGCTTGCGATAGGAATCCGGGGATATGGAGAGAAAAATAGCCCCGGTATGCTCTGGTTGAATCGCGTTGTACAAACTGGCGAGAGCTTTCCGAGCTAGAGGTTAGCTGATGACCGTTAGCTGGCTAGTTTATGTTGGAGAGATTCCAGTAATAGAGGCAAAGAAAAATATGTTAGAGAAAAAGCAGGACCACACCACATTGGATGAGGAGGGTTGCAGGGGAGTATTTTGAAGTAAGGGTTTATAAAAATATATAAAAATATATATATATGGGACATGACAAGACGAAGGACAAATACGTCTGACTGCTACGCCATTTTGGATCAAATGAGGACTAATAAAAATTCACACGGCTCAATTTAATTCCACAAAATAGCTACCTTCCGAATGAATGCACCGTGTACTGAACATGAACAGTAAAGCGTTAAAGCAACACAAATAAAGCAGAAAGAGGAGACACAGTATCTATGCTGTTGAATCGTCTGCTTATTCTAGTCCATTCACACCACTCTAACCTACTTTACGCTTCACACACTATGAAACACCTGGAGTCAGATAAACACTATGTTAAATCAAACACACAAACACACCGACCCTGGTGCATCTTCACGCCTGTTAGCTAACCCAACACAGCACAGCAATTCGTCTTTTTGAAGAATTCCCACACCACTAAATAGGAATGTTATCTGAGATTCTGGGACTGATTACCATCAGGCAGGTGGGAGAGAGAGATGCTTTGGGAATGCTGGGGTTTAGATGAGGAGAACTGATTTTGGATGTGTGTATGTGTGCATGGGGTGTGTGTGTGCAACTGCGTTGGTGTCTGCAGAGTGCAGGTATACACTGAGTGCACAAAAAATTAGGAACATCTTCCTATTGAGCTGCACCCCCTTTTGCCCTCAGAATAGCCTCAATTCGTCAGGGAATGGACTCGACAAGGTGTCCAACTTTCCACAGGGATGCTGACCCATGTTGACTTCAATGCTTCCCACAGTTATGTTAAATTGACTGCATGTCCTTTGGGTTGAGGACCATTCTTGATACACACAGGAAACTGTTGAGGGTGAAAAACCCAGCAGGGTTGCAGTTCTTTACACTCAAACCTGTGCGCCTGGCACCTACTACCACAACCTGTTCAAAGGCACTTCAACATTTTGTCTTGCCCATTCACCCTCTTGCCCATTCACCCTCTCACCGATCCTCGACTTCGGCGATGTCATTTACATTGCATTTACTGGATGCAGTCTATCACAGTGCCATCTGTTTTGTCAACAAAGCCCATTATACCACCCACCACTGCGACCCGTACGCTCTAGTCGGCTGGCCCTCGCTACATATTCGTCGCCAGACCGACTGTCTCCAGGTCATCTATAAATCTATGCTAGGTAAAGCTCCGCCTTATCGCAGCTCATTGGTCACAATAACAACACCCACCCGTAGCAAGCGCTCCAGCAGGTATATCTCACTGGTCAACCTCCTTTGGCTGCCTTTCCTTCCAGTTCTCTGCTGCCAATGACTAGAACGAATTGCAAAAATCATTGAAGCTGGAGACTTATATTTTCCTCACTAACTTTAAACATCAGCTATCTGAGCAACTAACCGATCGCTGCAGTTATACATAGCCCATCTGTAAATAGCCCACCCAATCTACATACCTCATCTCTAGATTGTTTTTATTTACTTTTCTGCTCTTTTGCACACCAGTATTTCCACTTGCACATCATCATCTGTTTATCTATCACTCCAGTGTTAATTTGCTACATTGTAATTACTTTTCTACTATGTCCTATTTGTTGCCTTAACTCCTCACGCCTTTTTCTCACACTGTATATAGACTTTCTTTTTTTCTATTGTGTTATTGACTATGCTTGTTTATTCCATGTGTAACTCTGTGTTGTTGTTTGTGTCGCACTGCTTTTGCTTGAAGTGAATTTAACGTGTGACATCAATAAGGGATCATAGCTTTCACCTGGATTCACCTGGTCAGTCTATGTCATGGAAGAGCAGGTGTTCCTAATGTTTCGTGCACTGAGTTTGTATGTGTGTGTGTGTGTGGTGTAGTTGTGAGTGTGTTTTATTAATCAGAACATGAGGCTTGTGGGAGAGAGCTAATCCTGGATTAACAGATTAGAACACTTGCGTTGTCATAACAACACATTGATTGGGACTGAACATTGATCACTGTGTGTTTGTAGTTAATTAGTGAGTTAATCAGCCCATCTTGCAGGGGATTAATGAAGTAATCATCAAATCTCAGAATTACAACAGGATCCTACTAAATGAACACATCAGACCTGTGTGTGTGTAACCTCTCTCCCATACACTCCTTTTTCTCATGAGAGAGAGAGAGAGAGAGAGAGAGAGAGAGAGAGAGAGAGAGAGAGAGAAAGAGAAAGAGTGGGAGAGAGAGGGAGAGGGAGAGAGAGAGGGAGAGAGAGAGAGAGAGAGAGAGAGAGAGAGAGAGAGCGAGCACAAAATGAGGTGGAAACTGAGCTGCACTTCCTAACCTCCTGCCCAATGTATGACCATATTAGAGACACATATTTCCCTCCGATTACACAGATCCACAAAGAATTTGAAAACAAACCCAATTTTGATACTCCCATATCTACTGGGTGAAATACGAGTGAACCATAAGAGCAGCAAGATTTGTGACCTGTTGCCACAAGAAAAGGGCAACCAGTGAAGAACAATCATCATTGTAAACACAACCCATATTTATGCTTATTTATATTCCCTTGTGTACTTTAAACATTTGTACATTTGTTACAACACTGTATATATACATAATATGACATTTGTAATGTATTGTTTTGAAAAATGTTTACTGTTAATTTTTATTGTTTATTTCACTTTTGTGTATCATCTACCTCACTTGCTTTGGCAATGTTAACACATGTTTCCCATGCCGAGAGAGAGATGTATCTAAGCTAATATCCTTCCTGGTGAGTATGATCATGCCCCCAAAGGGATAATACATCCTGGAAGTGTAGAGTGATGGATCCTCTGTAAATGGTGTGATTAGAGACAGATGACAGATTAATGGATACACACATCCTGAGTTATCACATGTTGTACACTGATGGTTTCCTGAATAGCTGAGATTTCAATGTGTGGTCACTGTCGGTCAGCAAAAGGGACGTGTGTGTGTAAGGCTGAGTTTACGAGGGCATCCCAATTCTGGTATTTTTTCCACAAATTGATCTTTTGACCAATCACATCAGATCTTTTCATGTCAGATATTTTTCAGAGCTGATCTGATTGGTCAAATGTCAATTCGTGTAAAAATATCAGAATTGGGCTGCCTGTAAATGCAGCCTTACACACAAACACACACACACACACTGTGTAACAGCTGAGAGTATGGATTTAAAGTGGTCATAAAGAAACATTCTAATACACTGGCCCTTTTTATAGGATCGCTGTAGAGAGGGGTGTGTGTATTTTTATCATTGTGGGCGGTCTGTGTGTGTGTGTGTGCATGTGTGTTTGTCCTGAAAGGCTCTGAAGCCTCCATCTGTCTGTCAAAACATCAGAGAAAAGTTTTTAATTAAGTATTCCGTTTTCCCTCTTTACAGTACAACAGAGTCAGTAGAAAGGAGGCGAACTCAGTCACTGCTTAGCAGACACTCACTAACTCTCATTAACTTTCTCAAAATGGAACGCCATTCATTAATGACCTCACTATTCTGTCAACTCTACTTCTAACACCGCCTGCTCTGCTCTCTCTCTGCTCTCTCTCGCTTTCTCTCTCTCTGCTCTCTCTCTCTCTCTGCTCTATTTCTCTCTCTCTGTCTCTCTCTCTTTCTTCTCTCTCTGTCTCTCTCTTTCTGCTCTCTCTCTCTGCTCTCTCTCTCTTTCTCTGCTCTCTCTCTCTCTGTCTCTCTCTCACTGCTCTCTGTCTTCTGTCTCTCTCTCTCTGCTCTCTCTCTCTCTTCTGTCCTCTCTTCTCTCTCTCTCTCTCTCTGCTCTCTCTCGCTCTCTGCTCTCTGCTCTCTCTCTTTCTCTGCTCTCTCTTTCTCTCTCTCCCTCTCTGTCCTATCTCTCTCTTTTTCTGTGTGGTATGTGTGTGAGAGAGAGCATTGTGATTGTAGTGTTCATCTGTGTATACATGAGCACTGTTATCTTTAGTAGATACAGCTGTGCTTCAGAAACAACATAACCAGCCAATTAGCCATGCTGTCTTAGAGCTACACCTCACATCTGACTGCTGTACACTGTAGTTACAAACAGTTGTGTGTGTGTGTGTGTGTGTGTGTGAGAGAGAGAGAGATTGTGTCATCTCCCTTGATTTCATAAATCATTAGGCCACAGAAAAAGCCTATTCCTGTTCGTAAATCACCACACACACACAGGGATTTGATTTGAGTGATAATGATTTAATCAGTCACTGACAGACAACAGGAAATGCTGTGACATCGTGATTAATAATGGCCCTTTCCCCTCATCCTGGGGTGTGTGTGTGTGTTAGCGTGTGTGTGTTTTTGTTGTTACAGAGTCATACTGTTGAGGTTCTTTCTCTCTCAGCAGTACACCTCCTACGTCACTCCATCACATGCTATTGTTAACCCCCAGAGAAGTCCGACTAAACGTTAACTCCAGTGAGCTTTGGGTTCAGCATCACTGCTTCTCTTCAATAATAACCATTGTGTGTTTTGTGGTGTGTGTGTGTTTGTGTGGTGGTTCAGTCAGAATATGTGTGTGTCTGAGAGATGATAGGAGAGGATTGATGGCTGACCGGTGTAGCTTGATTTTGAAATGTACACTAATTATCGGTGCCTTCAATTTGAGTGTGTGTTTAGGATGAGAGGTTTGATGCTGTAACGGCTGCTAATTATTGCTGCTCTGGATTTCACTCAATCTGTTTGATCTGCTGTCCTGTGGAGACGGATCGAGAGCGCACACACACACACACACACACACACACACACACACACACACACACACACACACACACACACACACACACACACACACACACACACACACACACACAATTAAGGGTCATAAGGAGGAGAGAGGAGGCTTGAGCTCCAATTACTGAGACTCTAGTATTCTGCTTGGTTCCCCATCCTTACACCACAGGGGTGTGTGTGTGTGTGTACAGTAAAGTAGGCGTGGTTTACAGAAGATATCCCTGTTTGGTAAAAGACCAAGCCCATATTATGGCAAGAACAGCTCAAATAAGCGAAGAGAAACAACAGTCCATCATTACTTTGAAGACATGAAGGTCAGTCAATACGGAAAATGTTAAGAACTTTGAAAGTTTCTTCAAGTGCAGTGGCAAAAACCATCAAGCGCTATGATGAAACTGGCTCTCATGAGGACCACTACAGGAAAGGAAGACCCAGAGTTACCTCTGCTGCAAAGGATAAGTTCCTTAGAGTTAACTGCTCTTCAGATTGCAGCCCAAATAAATTCTTCACAGATTTCAACTCAGACACATCTCAACATCAACTGTTTAGAGGAGACTGCTTGAATCAAGCCTTAATGGTCAAATTGCTTCAAAGAAACCACTACTAAAGGACATCAATAAGAAGAAGAAGAGACTTGCTTGGGCCAAGAAACACAACAATGAACATTAGACCGGTGGAAATCTGTCCTTTGGTCTGATGACTCCAAATGTGAGATTTTTGGTCCCAACTCCCATGTCTTTGTGAGGCGCAGAGCAGGTGAACGGATAATCTCCGCATGTGTGGTTCTCACCATGAAGCATGGAAGAGGAGGTGTGTGGGTGCTTTGCTGGTGACACTGTCAGTGATTTATTTAGAATTCAAGGCACACTTAACCAGCATGGCTACCACAGCATTCTGCAGCAATATGCCATCCCATCTGGTTTGAGCTTAGTCCCACTATCATTTGTTTTTCAACAGGAAAATTACCCAAAACACACTTCCAGGCTGTGTAAGGGCTATTTGACCAAGATGGAGGGTGATGGAGTCCTGCATCAGATTACCTGGCCTCCACAATCACCCGATCTTATCCTAATTGAGATGGAAAGGGATGAGTTGGACCATGGAGTAAAGGAAAAGCAGCCAACAAGTGCTCAGCATATGTGGGAACTCCTTCAAGACTGTTGGAAAAGCATTACAGGTGAAGCTGGTTGAGAGAATGCCAAGAGTGTGCAAAGCTGTCATCAAGGCAAACGGTGGCTACTTTGAAGAATCCAAAATATATAAAATATATTTTCATTTGTTTAACACTTTTTTGGTTACTACATGATTCCATATGTGTTATTTAAAAGTTTGATTGTCTTCGCTATTATTCTACTATGTAGAAAATTGTAAAAATAAAGAAAAACCCTTGAGTAGGTGTGTCCAAACTTTTGACTGGTACTGTAGGTGTGTGTATCACCCCTAGCAGGAGTCTCCTAATCTCACAGAGGCCAAATCAATCAAATCTCTAAAAGCACTCTGGATAATCTACTCAATATACGCCATCTGGACCTGACCTGAGATAGTGTGTGAACATGTATGTGCGTTGCGCATGTGTGTGTAAATGTTTGTGTGTGCCCATGCGTGCATGTTTGTGTGTGGTTGTGTGTGTGAGAGCAGACATTGAGCATAGCATGTGAAATAAGCAGACAGAGAAATTGAGTTTCTGTAAAGTCATTTTATTGTCCCATGGTTGTATAATGCAGTCAGTCTTTGACTCTCTACCCCTCAGCAGGGCAGATATATTTACATTACATTGTACACCAGATATATGGAAACAGGTTATTACATTTTCCTGCATTCCATTTTGTGTGTGTGTGTGTTGTCTCAGGGATGATAGTCTTTATATTTAAGTTACGTTATTTCCAGCTTTTAATGTGATTGATGCCTTTTTGTACACATGCTTAACTAACCTGTATGAGACGGAGATGGCCCTTACTTTTTCTTGATCTCTATCTCTCTTTCTCTCCCTCTATTTCTCACCTTTTGTTCTCTCACTAAATCCGTCAAGCGCTCTCTCTCTCTCTCCCTTACACTTTCTCTTCTTTCTCTCTCGCTCTGCTCTTTCTCTCAATTAAATTACATTCACTTCAATTCAAAGGGGATTTACAGGCATGGGAAACGCATGTTTATATTGCCAAAGCAAGTGAAAAACAATAAACAAAAGTGATATAATAGTTACCATTACAAACACAAACGTTTCAAAAGGATAAAGACATCTCAGATGTTATATTATTAGCTAGGTATAGTGTTGTAACAGTGTGCAAATAGTTGTAGTATGAATGGCAAGGTAAAATAAACAGATATAGGTTGTATTTACAAAGGTGTTTGTGCTACACTGGTTGCCCTTTTCTTGTGGCAATAGGTCACAAATTTGGCTGCTGTGATTGCACACTGCGGTATTTTGACAAATAAGGGAGATTGGTTTTCAAATTCTTTCTTGGTCTGTGTGAACTGAAGGAAATATGTGTCTCTATGTTCATAGGAGGTTAGGAAGTGCATCTTAGTTTTCACCTTGTTTTGTGGACAGTGAGCACATAGCCTTTCTTCTCTCTCTCTGCCTATGGCAGCCTCTCAGTAGCAAAGCTCATGGAGTCTGTAAATAGGCAAAAGCCTTTCTTAAGTTTGGGTCAGTCACCGTGGCACTGTCGTATTGGATACCCTCACAGCCCAATAAGGGCCCATGCGCCTGTCTGACATTGGTCTATTTGTATTTTATTTAATAAATCATTTTCAAAGTAACCCTCCAAAAGGTCATTCATAAAACCTTTTGATTTACATATGTACTAGGAAGATAAGTAATTGTTTACTCGGCTTCAATAATGTGACCGATCAAAGTCCCTCAGGCCTTGAAAAATAATTAAACTGATTGAAATTAAGGGGATATTGGTGAGCAAGTGCCATGAGTGGAACTTACTTAGGTGTTCAAAAGTGCATGTCAGACCGAGAGCCTAACTCTTCTTACTTCTTCATGAGTTTTAGTTTAGAAAACGATCTCTTCACAGACAGACAGTTACAGGGATGGTTATAAACCGCTTGGTTGCCGTAGCAACATCAGGGAAACTGGGAAGAATGGAGTGGTGCTTCAAATATAGCAGTTCTGCAATATCATTAATTGAGCCTCTCGCATTCTCCTTAATTGTAGGCCTCGGAAGCGCTGGGACATGTTGTCTGTATACTGGACAGCCAGTGAATTGGCAGATGCAAACAGATATCTTTAGTGGACAACAGTTACTACGTTCTTGATTTTGTTCATGCTGGTGAACTGTCATTTGAGTTGTGGTTGCAATATTAACAGTCCCTTATCTATTGGTATATCTTGCTATGCACCATTCAAGACTAAGTTTAAATTGTGTGCAGCGCAATGGACAAATGCACAATGTCGCAGAAAAATCTGTATGGGTTGTCAATACTCAATATAATAAACAGTCGGACCTGTCCGAGGAACAGCTCATGTTATGCACGTTCAGGTAGGATATACAGGACAGTTGTGAACTCCGACCTTTGTTGGTCCAGAGAAACTGCATTTGCCAGTGCACAGTCCTCAGGTATTCTGCCACTGTATATTATATTTTTAGGGCAAGGTGGCATTCCACTTTGCTCTGTTTTTTTGGTGAATTACTTCCAATGTGTCAAATAGTTTTCTCATGATTTGGTTGGGTCTAATTGTGTTGCTGTCCTGGTGCTCTGTGGGGTCTGTTATTGTTTGTGAACAATGTCCCAGAACAAGCTGGCTGAGGGGCTTCTTCTCTAGGTTAATCTCTTTGTAGGTGATGGCTCTGTTATGGAAGATTTAGGTGTTGCTTCCTTTTAGATGGTTGTACAACATAACATCTCTTTTCTGGATTTTGATCATTAGTGGGTATCGTCCTAATTCTGCTCTGCATGAATTAGTTTGGGTTTTACGTTCTACACAGAGAATGTTTTTGCAGAATTAAGCAAGCAGAGTCTCAATTTGTGTGTATCCCATTTTGTAACTTTTGGGGGTTGGTGAGTAGACCTCAGACCTCACAACCATAGAGGGGAATTGGTTCTATAACTGGTTCCAGTATTTTTAGCCAGATCCTAATTGGGATGTCGAATGTTATGTTCCTTTTGATGGCATAGAAGGCCCTTCTTGCCTTGTCTCTCAGATCATTCACAGATTTGTGGAAGGTAACTGTGGTGCTGATGTTTAGGCTGAGGTAGGTATAGTTCTTTGTGTGCTTGGGGGCAATGGTGTCTAGATTGAATTTGTTGGACACCATTATTTTTGTCTTACTGAGATTCACTGTCAAGGCCCAGGTCTGACAGTATCTGTGCAGAATATCTAGGTGCTGCTGTAGGCCTGCTTTGGTTGGGGACAGAATCACCAGATCATCTGCAAACAGCAGACATTTGCCTTCAGAGTATAGTAGGGTAAGGCCGGGTGCTACAGACTGATCGGGTGCCCTCGCCAAGTCATTGATATATATGTTGAAGAAGGTGGGGCTCAAGCTGCATCCCTGTCTCACCCCATGGACCTGAGGAAAGAAATCTGTGTTTTTGACAATTTTAACTGCACTCTTGTTGTTTGTGTACATTCATTTAAAATGTTGTATGTTTTCCCCCCAACACCGCTTTTCATCAATTTATATACACTGCTAAAAAAAATTAAGGGAACACTTAAACAACACAATGTAACTCCAAGTCAATCACACTTCTGTGAAATCAAACTGTCCACTTAGGAAGCAACACTGATTGACAATAAATGTCACATGCTGTTGTGCAAATGGGATAGACAACAGGTGGAAATAACGGCAATTAGCAAGACACCCCCAATAAAGGAGTGGTTCTGCAGGTGGTGACCACAGACCACTTCTCAGTTCCTATGCTTCCTGGATGACGTTTTGGTCACTTTTGAATGCTGCCAGTGCTTTCACTCTAGTGGTAGCATGAGACGGAGTCTACAACCCACACAAGTGACTCAGGTAGTGCAGCTCATCCAAGATGGTACATCAATGTGAGCTGTGGCAAGAAGGTTTACTGTGTCTGTCAGCGAAGTGTCCTGAGCATGGAGGCGCTACCAGGAGACAGGCCAGTACATCAGGAGACGTGGAGGAGGCCGTAGGAGTGCAACAACCCAGCAGCAGGACCGCTACCTCTACCTTTGTGCAAGGAGGAGCAGGAGGAGCACTGCCAGAGCCCTGCAAAATGACCTCCAGCAGGCCACAAATGTGCATGTGTCTGCTCAAACAGTCAGAAACAGACTCCATGAGGGTGGTGTGAGGGCCCGACGTCCACAGGTGGGGGTTGTGCTTACAGCCCAACACCGTGCAGGACATTTGGCATTTGCCAGAGAACACCAAGATTGGCAAATTCGCCACTGGCGCCCTGTGCTCTTCACAGATGAAAGCAGGTTCACACTGAGCACATGTGATAGACGTGACAGAGTCTGGAGACGCTGTGGAGAACGTTCTGCTGCCTGCAACATCCTCCAGCATGACAGGTTTGGCGGTGGGTCAGTCATGGTGTGGGATGGCATTTCTTTGGGGGGCCACACAGCCCTCCATGTGCTCGCCAGAGGTAGCCTGACTGCCATTAGGTACCGAGATGAGATCCTCAGACCCCTTGTGAGACCATATGCTGGTGCGGTTGGCCCTGGGTTCCTCCTAATGCAAAACAATGCTAGGCCTCAGGTGGCTGGAGTCTGTCAGCAGTTCCTGCAAGAGGAAGGCATTGATGCTATGGACTGGCCCGCCCGTTCCCCAGACCTGAATCCAATTGAGCACATCTGGGACATTATGGCTCGCTCCATCCACCAATGCCACGTTGCACCACAGACTGTCCAGGAGTTGGCGGATGCTTTAGTCCTGGTCTGGGAGGAGATCCCACAGGAGACCATCCGCCACCTCATCAGGAGCATGCCCAGGTGTTGTAGGGAGGTCATACAGGCACGTGGAGGCCACACACACTACTGAGCCTCATTTTGACTTGTTTTAAGGACATTACATCAAAGTTGGATCAGCCTGTAGTGTGGTTTTCCACTTTAATTTTGAGTGACTCCAAATCCAGACCTCCATGGGTTGATACATTTGATTTGTAGCAGACCCTCATGCCAAATTGAGTCAAAAGCTTGTTTTGAAATCAACAAAGCATGAGAAGACTGCTTTTGTTTTGTTTGTTTGTCGGTTTGGGTGTATATGTGATCTGTCGTACAGTAATTTAGTAAAAAGCCAATTTGACATTTGCCCAGGACATTGTTTTCACTAAGGAAATGTAGGAGTCTGCTGTTGATGATGCTGCAGAGGATTTTCCAGAGGTTGATGTTGAGGCATATCCCATGGTCGTGTTTGGGGTCGGATTTGTCTCCACTTTTGTAGATTAGGGTGATCAGGCCTTGGTTCCAAATTTTGGAGGTGCCAGAGCTGAGGTCTGTATATTTGATTCTTTTGTTAAGGATATTGTCAACATCACAGGCCTTTTGAGGGTTTGTATTTTGTCCTGTAGTTCATTCAATGTAATTGGAGAATCCAGTGGGTTCTGGTTGTCTTTAATAGTTGATTCAAGATTTGTAATTTATCATGCATACGTTTTTGCTCTTTGTTTTTTGTTAGCACAATCTAAGCATGTATATCTAGAACCTAAAAGGGTTCTTCGGCTGTCCCCATAGGAGAACCCTTTGAAAAATTATTTTTGGTTCCAGGTCGAACCCTTTTCAAGAAACCCAAAAAGATTTTACCTGGAACCAAAAAGGTTTCTCCTATGGAACCCTTTTTTTCTGGGTGTATTACCAAAAAGATTACATACATCTCCATTTTGGATGGATAGCTCTTTGTGTTGATCCCAGAAGTGGTTTGATTCTATGTATTCTTCAATTACATTGAGCTGATTTCTGATGTGCTGTCCCTTCTTTTGCCTTAGTGTAGTTCTGTAGTGATTTAATATTTCACCATAGTGAAGACGTAGGCTCAGGTTTTTTGGGTATCTGCTTTTGAACGAATAGGTTTCTACATTTCTTTCTTAGGTTTTTGCATTATTCATCAAACCATTTGTCATTGTTGTTAATTGTCTTAGGTTGTCTGCTTGGAATTTTTTTATTTGATAGGGAAGCTGAAAGGTCAAATATTAAGTTTAGGCTTTCTACTACAGGTTTACACCTTCACTATTGCAGTGAAATGTTTTGTCCAGGAAGTTGTCCAAGAGGGATTACATTTTTGTTTGCCAATTGTTTTTTGGTAGGTTTCTACACTACTTTCCTTCCATCTATAACAGTCCTTAATAGCATGCAGTTTGTTCGGCTTTGATGCCTCATGTTGAGTATTGCTCTGTTCAAGCAACTGTAATTTTGCTGTGATCTGATAGGGGTGTCAGTGCTGACTGCGAACGCACTGAGATACTCTGGATTGAATTTGGTGATAGTCGTCTACAGTACAACTGCCAAGGGATGAGTTTTAAGTGTATCTACTGAAGGAGTCCCCTCGAAACCTACCAGACCCAGCATGCGATAGAGTTGCAGGATTTGTGACCCGTTTTTGTTGGTTGTTTTGTCATAGTTGTGTTAGGTTCTAGATATAGTAAAAGCTTTGTGTTCCATAGTGTCCAGTGTCGTGCTTGGGGCTGAATGGGGCTTGGGCGGGTGTAGGAGTGGGGATTGGGCCTAGTGCTCTGCTCACGGCCTGGACGTTTGTATGTCGCTCTCTCTCTCAGGTGTTACGGTACTTCTAAAGACAGCCAGTATGATGGTACTTTATGACGGTACAGCCAGTAACAAACATACAATTATGAAATTTCAGAAGCTATTTTGAGTACATTGAGGGGAGTTAATGCTTCCAATACATGTATAAACATGGAAATGGGCAAAAATGGAGTTAAAAGGTTTTCATCAGACAGTACCGAAATGCACACTCATGCTCACACACGCATGCACTCATACAAAAACACATGCACGCATACACACACAAATTAAGAAAATTCAGTGGATTGTTATACTGTATGGGGCATTATTGTCCTGGAGTTACGAACATGGCATTGTATTACTATGTGATGTCCTCAGAGAGCATCATAATGCTTTCTGTTGAAACCTCAATGACCAAAGTCTTTCTGGATACGGCGGTCTCGGTGGTGGCAGTGTGAGGGGGGGGAGAGCGGTGAGGGGAGAGGGGTGGAAGGCAGGGGAGGGAGGGAGGAGATGTAGAGGAGGATGGGAGAGAAGAATGGAGGGAAAGATAGAAGATATGGAGAATGGATGGGAGAGAGGGGGGTGTAGGAGGGTCAGGTGATAAGGTGGTGAGGTGTGGGGGGCGAGAGAGGAAGAGGTAGAGGAGGGTGACGAGAGTGCCATGCTAAAAGATGTGTTTTGTAGAATGAAAGGATGAAGGGTGAGTGGAGGAGGGTGGGTCATTAGAGGCTGCGGTATGGGGACAGGGGTAGGAGGAGGGGGGAGGCTGGGGGTAGAGTGTGTCTGTAAGATCTGTGTTTGTACGGGGTGTGCGTCTAGCTTTAGAGAGGTATTTAGGGAAGTGGAGTGTGTGTTTTTCTCTTGAGTGTGTGCCACATGTGTACGTTGTGTGTATGGCTCTGGGGAGGGGGTATGGCATGTGTGTGCCGGTGTGTGTGTCTCTGTCCCCTGTAGCAGTCTCTGCATGTGCTCTCGTGCCTGCTCCTGTAGACAGCGATACTTGCCCATCTCCTCAGCGCTGAAGCTGATTGACTGTTGAGCCAGAGGAGGGGAGGGGTCTTGTGACCACTGACCGCTGTGAGGTAAAGTTAGGGCAGGATATGAGGTCACAGCAGGATGTGATGTCAGGGAAGGACAGGACATGTCCTCTCCCATTTTCTCAGGGCTCTGAGACGAGAGGGGTTGAGGGCACGGTCGACCACTTTGGACCACTCCATTCTTCATACTCTCCTTCCCTTGGTTGTGGTCCTTGTCCTGTGTCTGGACCTGGTCTTGGTTGTGGTCCTTGTCCTGTGTCTGGACCTGGTCTTGGTTGTGGTCCTTGTCCTGTGTCTGCACCTGGTCTTGGTTGTGGTCCTTGTCCTGTGCCTGGACCTGGTCTTGGTTGTGGTCCTGGTCCTGTGTCTGGACCTGGTCTTGGTTGTGGTCCTTGTTCTGTGTCTGGACCTGGTCTTGGTTGTGGTCCTTGTTCTGTGTCTGGACCTGGAGTTGGTTGTGGTCCTGGTCCTGTGTCTGTACCTGGTCTTGGTTGTGGTCCTTGTCCTGAGTCTGGTCCTGTTTTTCTGTTTGGTCAGGGCCCTCCCTCTCTCTTTCTGCCCCTCGTCTCTTAGTTCCTCTCCTGATCGCTGGTAGTTTCCCAATAAGTGGCAGTAGCAGAGTTCTGCTGGGGTTCCCCTCTCTGGGCTTTGGGGGGGCTTTGGGCTCTCTGTCTGAGAGACATGTAGGCTGTGCTGTGAGGTTGGGTCTCCTGTCCTGTGGATGGGTGGTATCAGTGCTGGGCAGAGGTATAGGAGGAGTAGGTTTGAGGCTGGGGGCTTGGTGTTTCTCCTTTGTGGATGAGGGAGATGGTGCTCGCCTGGGCATCCCTGTTGTTTTTCTCCCAGTCAAGATGAGTCTTGAGCGGGTACTAACGCTACTCCACCCCCCACTCAGGTCTGACACACTGGTGCTGCTGCTACAGGAGCCAGGGCTGGGCCGTCGGGGCAGCCAGTCAGGGCTAGAATCAGGCCAGGGGCTGGTGCTGGAGATGGGGCATCTGGTAACCTGCACACTGGGGATAGACTGGGAGCCAGGACTGGGGCTGTGTCTTAGGTCAGGGCATCTGCTAACCCAGTCCCAGCTAAAACAATCAGGGCTGGGGCTAGGTTGTGATCCCTTCTCCCACCTGCTCCAGCTTTTTCTACCTTTAGTGGACCTCTGTCTCTCCCAGTTGTCATCCCAGCTGTATCTGTCCTCGTATGTCCTCCTATCCTCCCAACTGTCACTGCTGTCCCAGGTACATCTGTCTGGGCTTGAGTTCCCTGGTCCCCTGTCCCAGACCTCTCCCTCGCCAGGACTAGACCTCCATCCCCTGTCCCCCTCCAGAGTCCTGTGACTGGGGGTCGAGAGGTACCGATGCCAGCCCCCTCCACTGACTCCTCCAGGACTGGATCCCTTGCTTACCAAACCATGCCTCCTACTCCCCCTGTCCCTGTTCCCTCTCTCCCTACCACCCCTCTCTCTGCTCCCTCTTTCCCACCAGCCTCTACTCCCTCCATCCCAGCTCTCCCTCCTCCCACTCTCTGTTCTCTCCCACTCCTCACTCTCTGACCACTTTCTATTCATGTTTTTCCTGTTTCTGTGGATGTATTTAATCTTCCTCACTGGGCTACAGGAAATGTTGCTACCATGGATGTTGGCATGATGACTGTAGACTGGGTTGTCCCCGTGGCAACCATGGAGACCATCATATGCCACTGGGAGGTTGTGAGCCTTTCCCCAGGGCGACCCGGAAGTAGTACACAGAGAGGAGTCTGAACACCAGTAGAAAGGCCATCCCTCCCTTTCTCCTCTCTCTACCTCTCCATATCTCTCTCTGACTATCTCTCTATACAGCTGAGACTCTGTGCTGTAATAATCTGTCCTCTCTCTGACTCTTTGTGCTGTGTTGAACAGGGAGTCAGAGTTATAGTGATGTTGGTCTCTACTGTGACTCCTGTGAGGCCTCTGTCTGTCAGAGCAGGGCACAGACTCAGAGTCACACTCCCCCACCAGGCACAGAGTCCCACCCCTCCTCCTCTTCCCTCTCCTCCTCTTCCCCCCTGCCTTTCTTCTCCTCTTTCCGCCCGTCTCTCCCTCCCGCTCTATTTCCCTGTCTCCTTCTGCCCCTCTGTCTCTGTCACATCTCCTCTTTCCGCCCCACCAGGTGGAAACAGAGGTTATGGCGCTCCTGAGATGCTGCTGCTCTCCCTCGCACTTCTTTGAAGTCCCATTATGCCTTTCCCCTCTCCTCCTCTTCTTCTTTGTGCTGTCGTTTACATTTCGGCATGACACATCTGTTGGAGTGCTTACTGAACCGCCCACAGAGTGTGTGCGCGAGCTGGCAGCGTGCGTACAGACACATCTAACCTTGCTTGCACACACACACATGGCGGCAAAGGGCTGGATGACAGCCTCTAATTTAGGCCTGGGGGTTCTGACGGCTCGTTCTCTCTCCTGTCTCACATGTCCTTCTAACCTGCCTCCCTGGGGATTGTGGGGGTTTGTGTGAGTGTTGTCACCGCAAAGGGGGTCACCGTTCACGAAGAGGGGGTGGTGCCATCTCAACCCAGATTCACCTCCACTCTCTGGCACTGTTGCTTCTGCCTGGAAGGCTGCTGTCATTCCATGTGCTTCTGTCTTCTCTACAACATGACAGGTTGATGAGTGTGTGGCTCTCTCATCTGTCCCGCCTGTCTCTGTATATAGATCTGTATTGGATTCTACATTTTCTGTGTCCTGAGGAGGAGGCTGGGAGCTTGAGAACATGAGGGAGTCGGACTCCTCTGTGTGTTTCTCTGTCTCCTGCTGGCTTGCTGAGTGGTTACAGTGTGACTTGGTTTGACTGTGGTTGTGTTCAGGGTTAAAGTGTGGTGGGTTGGTGTGGGGTTGCCAGTGTGTGGGCTTGCAGCTGTAGGAGAGGTGGGGTTTGGCTGTGGTAAACTGCAGCAGATTTACTGGCCATCTCAGACGGGTGGATCCGTCTCTGGCAACCACATGGAGATAAGAAGACATAGGAGTCTGATTCACCTCATGGCCCTGTTGTCTGTGCTCTGTACTCCTGTTCCTCTCCTCCCTATCATCTGCTGTCCCATGTTCAGGGCTCTGGTCTGTTTCTCTCAGTCTGATGTTGTGGGTAGGACAGCCTGGGTCATGGCTAGCAGAGAACCTGTCTCTCTCCTCCCCTCCTCTCTTCTCTCCTCTCTCCTCCCCCTCTTCCCCGCCTGAAGGTTCTGTCTTGTTTCCAGGGTGAAGGCTGTTGGTTGGTTGCCCTAGTAACAGGTTGTCTGAGTGACGTAGACGTAGCTCATCTCCTCCCCTTCCCTTCTTCATCTGCCCTCTTCCTCCTCTCCCCTCCTCCTCTTGCTGGTCTGAGAAGACAGAGGCAGATGGCTCTAGCCTTGGGCCCCTCCTGGAGAAACAGAAGGAGACCCCCACCCTTCCTCTGTCTCTGCCCCACGGAAAGGCAGGGTCCTGGGAAGATCTGTTCAGGCGAGGCTGGGGATCCTCCAGAGAAGGTCCACATCTGGAATGCAAGGCTGGGGGTGGGGAGGCTTGGAAGGGCCCTCCAGGAAAGATGGGTATGTGGGTAGGGTCCTCTGGCTGCTGGGGCTGGGAGTTGGAGAGAGGCTTGGTCTGGAGATGGGGGGAGTCCTCTCCCTGGAGAGTGAGAGGGATGGTCTGGGGCTGGGTTAGGGGTAGGGTAACAGCGGGTCGCTGGGAGTTCCCTGTGGTTTGGATTAACCCTGTTTGGGTCAAGGGAACATGGCGGTCCCCTGGTCTGTTGTCTTTCTCTCCACAGTGTCTCTCTGAATGCTGGATCTCAGCTCTCACTGTCCCTCGGAACCTAACAACCTGGCCTGGTACCCTGGTGCAAAGGAGAGGAGAGGTGGAGACGAGAGGATAGCAGAGCAGAGAACAGAATAAATATAAAATTAGTGAAAATGTCAAACACTGTCCATATTATGCAGTTTACTGTGAGTGTTCATGTTATATTAACTCAGCCCATGTTTACAGAATCTAGGCCAGCTCTTACATCCATCACTCTGAGGACCAGAGAGACTGACAGAGTGTGTGCAAGTGAGCGTATGTGGACAGTAAGTGTGTATCATAGAGATTTCTTTGCAGTGCGCTTGGAAAGCAAGTCTACACACACACACACACACACACACACACACACACACACCTGTGTGTCTGTTGTCGTAGCAGTGCTAGTTGGTGCAGGTGTCTCAGAGCTCTCTCCTGCTTGCGGTCGTCCTTCCACGACTTAGACGAAACGTTCCGAGCAAACTCCCTCTGCTTCAACTCCTTTAGTCTCTACAGGGAGGAAAGGAGAGGGTCAGAGTGTGTGTGTGTGTTGTGTGGAAACTATTTCAGCTCCCTCTATCTGTGGGAAGAACCATCTCTGAGTGTGAATTGTGTATCAATCAAAAGTGTTGTTTCTACATCCTCTGCATGTTGTTTCTACATCCTCTGCCATAGAAACTGTATGACAGGCAGAATGGTGATGATTGAGTACTGACAGTGTTATAAGCCTAATGATGATGAGTGTTGCAGTCTGTCAGATTGTCATCTCTCAGCAGGCTGCAGTGTATCAACCCTTCAATCATCAGCCTAAATGCCAGCAGCCATCTGTCACATTAATATGGACTTCATCATAAGAGGATCATTTAGGAAACTTACTTCATTACGCAAATCTCAGTCTTGAGATCTCATAATCTCATAATCTTGCTTATTGAAATCTTACATTGAAAACATTGACTGAAGTATGATGTTGTTACTGATAGAAACTACAGACCACTGATAGGATAAATAAAGCATATGCAGCACTACAGGAACTGCATTGGAAGGCCCTAAAATCCCTCTTAGAATCATCTAGAACTGCTCTGGAACTCACCTCTAACTCCGTAGAACTCTCTAGAACTGAACCTGGAACTCCTAAGATCACAGCAAGCACCATCTCTGTATCATCAGCACTGAGAAACAGATCACTGCACTGTGTGTGGGTCTCCTCTCCATCGGTCTGCTCCTTCAGGTGTGCCAGCTCTTTCAGGCAAATAGTGATTCATGTCCCTTTCTCTATTTCTCTGCCTTCCTTTGTTAATAATTTTTCTTCCTGCCTTTATCTGCGCTTGGCAGGTAGAGGTGTGTGTGTGTGTGTGTGTGTGTTTCAGTGTCTGTCTTCAGACTGTAGAGGGATGTAAGGTGTCTGACAATAGCTGCTTCACTTTCTCTCGCTCTCTCTCACTCTCATTAGTTGATCATATTTACACCTAACTTACTGTCTCGGAGCCTCCATTTGATCTAACAATAAATCATTTTATCTAGCCACTATCTATCCCAACAGCTGATTATTTCCTGCATCTCTGTCTGACATCAATATCAGATAAATTCATCCTGCTAATCCAGGAACACACACACACACACACACGTTGACAGTTCTCAGGTTAATCTGTAGTGAACAGAACGCAAACGAGTGTTTCTATGTATTATCACTCACTACTTAACATCCCACTGTCAGCTCACTGTAGACGGCTTTGATGTGCTCTACTGCTGTGTGTGTGTGTGTGTGTGTGTGTGTGTATGTATTCATGTGTGTGTGCCTGCGTACGTGTGTGTGTAGGTAGCGTACAGTCTTTGAGCTTTGAGCCTTTGATGCGAAATGCTGGTATGTGGGAAATATTAATCATATTCCTACTCAGATGCATACATAATACATAACTAACTCTCTATCTCTGTGCGTGTGTGGACATGTTTAACTAGACTTGTTGGGACCAGAACTCCCCACAAGAATAGTAAACAAACAAACATTTGACCAACTGGGGACATTTTGTTAGTCTCCAACAAGGTCAAATGCTATTTCTAGGCGGTTTAGGGTTAAGGTTAGAATTAGGGTTAGAATTAGGTTTTAGGTTAGGGTTAGGAGCTATGGTTAGGTTTAGGGTTAAGGTCAGGGTTAAGGTTAGGGAATATAGGATTTTGAATAGAACTGAATTTTTTTCTCTCCACAAGGTTAGTTGTAGAAGAATGTGTGTGTGTGACAGGAGTTATGTCAATCATAGAAGGAACGGATCTGTCAGTGACTGGACCACCTGAGAGTAGAGGAGTGAAGAGGAGGGAATAGAAGGAACATTTTTATTTGTCACATGCGCCGAATACAACTTTACATTGAAATGCTTAAGAGCCCTTTCCCAACAATGCATAGTTAAAAAGTAAGAAAAAATAGCAAAAAAGAAAAACAAATTAAATGTATTACGTAAAGCTGATATGTCTTCAGTTAATAAGTATTCAACCCCTTTATTATGGCAAGCCTAAATAAGTTCAGGTGTAAAAATGTGCTTAACAAGTCACATAATAACTTGCATGGACTATAGAGTTGAACATGATTTTTGAATGACTCACGCATACAATTATCTGTAAGGTCCCTCAGTTGAGCAGTGAATTTCAAACACAGATTCAACCACAAAGACCAGGGAGGTTTTCCAAAGCCTCGCAAAGAAGGGCATCTATTGGTAGATGGGTAAAAAAGAAAATCCAACATTGAATATCCCTTTGAGCATGGTGAAGTTAATAATTACACTTTGGATGGTGTATCAATACACCCGGTCACTACAAAGATACAGGAGTCCTTACTAACGCAGTTGCTGGAGAGGAAGGAAACCACTCAGGGTTTTCACCATGAGACCAATTGTGACTTTAAAACAGTTACAGAGTTTAATGGCTGTGAAAGCAGAAAACTGAGGATGGATCAACATTGTAGTTACTCCACAATACTAATCTAAATGACAGAGTGAGTAGAATGAAGCCTGTAAAGAATAAAAATATTCCAAAACGTGCATCATGTTTGCAATAAGGCACTAAAAGTAAAACTGCAAGAAATCTGGCAAAGAAATTAACTTTATGTCCTGAATACAAACCGTTATGTTTGGGGCAAATCCAACAACACATTACTTTCCATATTTTTAAGCATCATTTTATGTGGTGGCTGCATCATCTTACGAGTATAATTGTAATCGTTAAGGACTGGGATGTTTTCTCGGATAAAAAAAATAAACAGAATGGAGCTAAGCACATGTAAAGTCCTAGAGAAAAACACGGTTCAGTCTGCTTTCCACAATACACTTGGAAATGAATGCAGCATTTAGCAGGACAATATCCTAAAACATGAATCTACATTTGAGTTGCTTACCAGGAAGATAGTGAATGTGACCGAGTTTTGAATTAAATCTGCTAAAAATCTATAACAAGGCTTGAAAATTAATTTGACAGTTTGAAGAATTTAAAAAAGGAATAATGGGCAAATATTGTACAATCCAGGTGTGTTAAGCTCTTAGAGAGTTACCCAGAAAGACTCACAGCTGTAATAGCTGCTAAAGGTGATTCTAACATGCATTGACTCAGGGGGTGTGGTAGTAAGTAGAAGGCTATGCAAATTATAGATGACAGCTCTTGGTAAGTAGTATGGTCTACAGCTTATCATGAGATATTCTAACCAATGCGAGCAGAACCTCGAGACTTCCTTAATATTAGGGATCGCACACCAGCTGTTGTTAACAAAGAGACCCCCCAGAGTTTATCCCAAGCTGCCGTTCTGTCCTGCCAATGTATAGAAAAAACAACTCGATTTATATTTTCCATGTCCTCGTTCATCCACAACTCAGAGAAACATAGGATATTACAGTTTTTCAGATCACGTTGATAAGATAGTTATAAACGGAGCTCCTCCAGTTTATTCTCCAGTGACTGCACGTTGGAGGGAAGAGGCGGTTTACACACTCGCCAATGTCGTCTCGTCATAGGAAATGATGGGGGAAATATTATGTACAAAGAAAGTTAAGTTCAGCTCAAAAAAACACAAAATAGCACAATTGGTCAGGATCCCGTAAAACAGTGCCTATTCCCTCCAGCACCATAGACCTGGAAAAAAGCACTAGAAAATAAGGGGTAAGGAATGGAGAGGAAGAGTAATGACAATGTACAGTGGTTCTTCCTTTAAAAGTTGTCGGGCTGCATCAGAATTCTATGGCACGTTATTTTAGTGGCAGCCATTGTTGCCATTTATGCTAGTTAGTGCTAGTTTGACCACCTGAGGGCATCTTTGAGAAGCATTTGACTTTTTAAATATTGTCTGTACTCAAGAATTTAAAACCTTTTTTTGTAAGAACATAGTATATGGGATTGATTTTAAGAAATGTAGCTTAATTAATTTAATGAATATTATGGTGTTTCAATTACAAGAAAAATGAAAAACTAAACCCTCAGTGTTTCCATTAGTAAAATATGGCGCTGTACAAAGTGACCGGCCGGGAGTAGACTACTGTACTAAGAGCAAAATAATCCTAACATTTCCACACCCTACCTGAAGAATAGCCAATACCCAAACGGAGATTCAGTGAAAAAAATAATAAGTTTTTCCCAAGATGGCGTAGCAGTCAGACGTCTTTGTCCTTCGTCTTGTCGTGTCCCATGTATATATAATTTTATATATTTTTCTTCGCATATCTTTTTTATATTTTTCTAAACCTCAACTTCAAAATACTCTCCTGCAACCCGCCTCACCCAATGTGGTGTGGATCTGTTTTTTCTAAAGTATTTTTATTTGAACCGGAATCCCCCAACAGAAGCTAGCCAGCTCACTAGCTACTAGCTAGTAGTCAGCAAACCACTGCTAGCGGTCACCAGCTCTCACCAGTTTGTACAATGCGACTTAAACCAGAACATACCGGACCTATTTTCTCTACATATCCCCGGATTCCTACCACAAGCTCTGAAACGTTTCACCTGGATCATCGCAGCTAGCTAGCTGCAATCAGAGTGACTACTCCTGGCTAACGTCTGTCCCGAAGCAAACACTAATTAGCCTGGAGCTAGCCCATGCTTGGCCCATTCTCCTGGCTAGCTGAAGAGGCCCATCAGACACTCCTGGGCTGCAATACCCGGACCCCTTCTACTGCCGGTACAGGGCACGGAACCCCGCCGATCCTTCACGACTGCCGACATAACCTGCTCGAGGGGGTACTCAACTGGCCCCTATGTCGCGACGTCTCCTGAATGCCCTTCTGCTAGCCTGCTACCCACGGCCCGCTAGCTGTCTAGAGCATATTGGACTGTTAGCTGAATAGATCCATCGGCCAATTTCTTGGGCCACTATACCTACTTTGCCAATTGGACTTGGACCCTTCTGCTACTCGGAACCCTACTAATCCATCACGACTGGTCTATCGACGTCACCGCATGCGGAGGCTAAAACAGACTTTCCTCCGTCAAGACGTCCCTCTAAGGCCCTTCTGCTAGCTTGCTATCCCCGGCCTGCTAGCTGTCTGAATCGCTGTGTCTCCAGCCAGCCCAACCACTCACTGGACCCCTATGAGCACTCGGCTACGCATGCCTCTCCCTAATATCAATATGCCTTGTCCATTACTGTCCTGGTTTGTGATTATTGACTTATTTCACTGTAGAGCCTCTAACCCTGCTCAATATGCCTTAACCAACCATTTAGTTCCACCTCCCACATATGCGGTGACATCACCTGGTTTAAACGTCTCTAGAGGCAATATCTCTCTGCCTAGGTTTACCTCCAATGTACTCACCTCCTACCATACCTTTGTCTGTACATTATGGCTTGAATCTATTCTATTGCGCCCAGAAACCTGCTCCTTTTACTCTCTGTTCCTAACGTACTAGATGACCAGGTCTGATAGCCTTTAGCAGTACCTTATCCTACTCCTCTGTTCCTCTGGTGATGTAGAGGTTAATCCAGGCCCTGCAGTGCCTAGCTCCACTCCTACTCCCCAGGTGCTCTCATTTGTTGACTTCTGTAACTGTAAAAGCCTTGGTTTCATGTATGTCAACATTAGAAGCCTCCTTCCTAAGTTTGTTTTATTCACTGCTTTAGCATATTCTGCCAACCCGGATGTCCTAGCCGTATCTGAATCCTGGCTTAGGATGACCTCCAAAAACCCTGAAACATCCATTTTCCGACAAGATAAAACTGCCAAAGGGGGCAGTGCTGCAATCTGCTGCAGAGTTCTGTCTTACTATCCAGGTTTGTAACCAAACAATTCAAGCTTCTACATAAAAAAATCCACCTTTCCAGAAACAAGTATCTCACCTTTGACACTTGCTATAGACCACCCTCTATCTTGATTGTCCTAATTGATTGTCCCCCATCTATCTTCAGAGCTCGTGCTGCTAGGTGACCTAAACTGGGACATGCTTAACACCCAAGTCATCCTATAATCTAAGTTTGATGCCCTAAATCTCACACAAATGATCAATGAAACTACCAGGTACAACCCCAAATCCGTAACCATGGGCACCCTCATAGACATCATCCTAACCAACTTCCCCTCCAAATACACTGTTTTCAACCAGGATCTCAGAGATCACTGCCTCATTGCCTGCATTCGTAATGGGTCTGCGGTCAAACGACCAGCCCTCATCACTGTCAAACATTCCCTAAAACACTTCAGCAAGCAAACCTTTCTAATCGACCTGGCCCGGGTATCCTGGAAGGATATTGACCTCATCCAGTCAGTAGATTATGCCTGGTAATTCTTTAAAAGTGCTTTCCTCACCATCTTAAATAAGCAGGCCCCATTAAAAAAATTAGAACCAGGAACAGATATAGCCCTTGGTTCTCTCCAGACCTGACTGCCCTTGACCAGCACAAAAACATCTTGTGGCATTCTGCATTAGCATCCAATAGCCCCCGTGATATGCATCTTTTCAGGGAAGTTAGGAACCAATATACACAGGCCGTTAGGAAAGCTAAGGCTAGCTTAATCAAGCAGAAATTTGCATCCTGTAGCACAAACTCAAAAAAGTTCTAGGTCACTAAAGTCTATGGAGAATAAGAGCACCTCCTCCCAGCTGCCCACTGCACTGAGGCTAGGAAACACTGACACCACTGATAAATCCACTATAATTGAGAATTTCAATAAGCATTTTTCTACGGCTGGCCATGCTTTCCATCTGGTTAACCCTACCCCGATCAACAGCCCTGCACCCCCCACAGCAACTTGCCCAAGTCTCCCCATTTCTCCTTCACCCAAATCCAGATAGCTGATGTTCTGAAAGAACTGCAAAATCTGGACCCTACAAATCAGCCGGGCTACACAATCTGGACCCTCTCTTTCTAAAATTATCTGCCTAAATTGTTAATTATTACTAACCTGTTCAACCTCTCTTTTGTATCGTCTGAGATTCCTCTGGCAGTCTCTATGTGGGTGCCACAGGGTTCAATTCACGGGATGTCGCTCTTGCTGCTGGTGATTCTCTGATCCATCTCTACGCAGACGACACCATTCAGTATACATCTGGCCATTCTTTGGACACTGTGTTAACAACCCTCCAGACGAGCTTCAATACCATACACTCTCCTTCCGTGGCCTCCAACTGCTCTTAAATGCACGTCAAACTAAATGCATGCTCTTCAACCGATCGCTGCCCGCACCTGCCTGCCCGTCCAGCATCCTACTCTGGACGGTTCTGACTTAGAATATGTGGACAACTACAAATACCTAGGTGTCTGGTTAGACTGTAAACTCTCATTCCAGACACACATTAAGCATCTCCAATCCAATTTCACAACAAAGCATCCTTCACTCATGCTGCCTAACATACACTTGTAAAACTGACCATCCTACCGATCCTCGACTTCGGCGATGTCATTTACAAAATACCCACCAACACTCTACTCAACAAATCAGATGCAGTCTATCACAGTGCCATCAGTTTTGTCACCAAAACCCCATATACTACCCACCACTGCGACCTGTATGCTCTCGTTGGCTGGCTCTCTCTTCATACTCGTCGCCAAACTCACTGGCTCCAGGTCATCTACAAGTCTCTGCTAGGTAAAGCCCCACCTTATCTCAGCTCACTGGCCACCATAGCAGCACCCAACCGTAGCACGCAGTCCAGCAGGTATATCTCACTGGCCACCCCCAAAGCCAATTCTTCCTTTGGCTGCCTTTTCTTCCAGGTCTCTGCTACCAATGACTGGAACTAACTGCAAAAAATCACTGAAGCTGGAGACTCATATCTCCCTCACTAGCTTTAACTTCTTGCGTCGAGCAATCCCATATCCGGGAGCGTCATCATAGCCTCAAGCTCATTACCATAACGCAACGTTAACTATTCATGAAAATCGCAAATTAAATGAAAGAAATATATTCACTCACAAGCTTAGCCTTTTGTTAACAACACTGTCATCTCAGATTTTCAAAATATGCTTTTCAACCATAGCTACACAAGCATTTGTGTAAGAGTATTGATAGCTAGCATAGCATTAGCCTAGCATTCAGCAGGCAACATTTTCACAAAAACAAGAAAAGCATTCAAATAAAATCATTAACCTCTTGAAACTCTGGGGGCGCAATTTCATTTTTGGATGAAAAACGTTCCCGTTTTAAACAAGATATTTTGTCACAAAAAGATGCTTGACTATGCATATAATTGATAGCTTTGGAAAGAAAACACTCTGAATTTTCCAGAACTGCAAAGATATTGTCTGTGGGTGCCCTAGAACGGGAGCTACAGGCAAACCCAAGATGAAACGGCAACCAGGAAATGAGCAGGATTTTTGAGGCTCTGTTTTCCATTGTCTCCTTATATGGCTGTGAATGCGAGAGGAATGAGCCTGCCCTATCTATCGTTTCCCCAAGGTGTCTGCAGCATTGTGACGTATTTGTAGGCATATCATTGGAAGATTGACCATAAGAGACTACATTTTCCAGGTGTCCGCCCGGTGTCCTCCGTCGAAATTGGTGCGTCATTTTCAGCTGCTGGTATTCCACGAACTGCATATCAATGAAGAGATATGTGAAAAAACACCTTGATTCTAAACAACGTTTGCCATGTTTCGGTCGATATTATGGAGTTAATTCGGAAAAAGTTTGACGTTTTGGTGACTGAATTTTCGGTTTGTTTCGGTAGCCAAATGTGATGTACAAAACGGAGCGATTTCTCCTACACAAAGATTCTTTCAGGAAAAACTGAACATTTGCTATGTAACTGAGAGTCTCCTCATTGAAAACATCCGAAGCTCTTCAAAGGTAAATGATTTTATTTATTTGGTTATCTGGTTTTTGTGAAAATGTTGCATGCTAAATGCTACGCAAAATGCTAAGCTAGCTTGCAATACTCTTACACAAATGCATGATTTGCTATGGTTCAAAAGCATATTTTGAAAATCTGAGATGACAGTGTTGTTAAGAAAAGGCTAAGCTTGAGAGCAGGCATATTATTTTCATTTCATTTGCGATTTTCAGAAATCGTTAACATTGCGTTATGCTAATGAGCCTGAGGCTTTATTCACGATCCCGGATCCAGGATGGGGAGTATCAAGAGGTTAACCTTTGAAGAACTTTGGATGTTTTCAATGAGGAGACTCTCAGTTAGATAGCAAATGTTCAGTTTTTCCAAAAAGATTATTTGTGTAGGAGAAATCGCTCCATTTTGTTCATCACGTTTGGCTAAAGAAAGAACCCCGAAAATTCAGTCATTACAACGGCAAACTTTTTCCAAATTAACTCCATAATATCGACAGAAACATGGCAAACGTTGTTTAGAATCAATCCTCAAGGTGTTTTTCACATATCTATTCGATGATAAATTATTCGTGGCAGTTGGCTTTCTCCTCTGAAGCAAATGGTAAAATGCACGCAGCTGGAGATTACGCAATAATTTCGACGGAGGACACCAAGCGGGCACCTGGTAAATGTAGTCTCTTATGGTCAATCTTCCAATGATATGCCTACAAATACGTCACAATGCTGCAGACACCTTGGGGAAACGACAGAAAGTGTAGGCTCATTCCTGGCGCATTCACAGCCATATAAGGAGACATTGGAACGCCTTCAAAATCTGGGCCAATTCCTGTTTGAAATTTCATCTTGGTTTCGCCTGTAGCATCAGTATCTTTGCAGTTTTGGAAACGTCAGAGTGTTTTCTTTCCAAAGCTGTCAATTATATGCATAGTCGAGCATCTTTTCGTGACAAAATATCTTGTTTAAAACGGGAACGTTTTTTTTATCCAAAAATTAAGAGCGCCCCCTATATCGAAGAAGTTAAGCATCAGTGAGTTCATCTTACCGTGTCTAAAAACAGATTTGCACCAACAAAAAAATGCATCAAGCCCTACAAATATATACATGTATTATTAACCCTGCATAATAGCACCTGCTGTCAGAGCAGCTCACAGATCACTGCACCTGTACATAGCTCATCTGTAAATAGCCCATCCAACTACCTTATCCCCATACTGTATTTATTTATTTATCTTGCTCCTTTGCACCCCAGTATCCCTGCTTGCACATTCATCCTCTGCACATCTACCATTCCTGTGTTTAATTGCTATATTGCAATTACTTCGCCACCATGGCCTATTTATTGCCTTACCTCCCTTATCCTACCTCATTTGCACACACTGTTTATATACTTTTTCTACTGTATTGTTGACTGTATGTTTTTTTATTCCATGTGTAACTCTGTGGTGTTGTATGTGTCGAACTGCTTTGCTTTGTCTTGGCCAGGTCGCAGTTGCAAATTAGAACTTGTTCTTAACTAGCTTACCTGGTTAAATTAAGGTGAAAAATAAATAAAAGTAAAACAGTCCCATGCTGGTCTCAGAGCAGCGCGAAACGGTGCTGAAATAGTTGACCACATGTCATTCAGTGATATTTATTCCCATAGTAATTCGGTATGGATCCATAACGAAATAAACATCTGCATTACAATTATTATGCAGGGTTAATAATAAATGTATATATTTGTAGGGCTTGATGCATTTTTTTGTTGGTGCAAATCTGGTTTTAGACACGGTAAGATGAACTCACTGATGGTTGAAGATGATGAGCGATCGGCAAAGGCAATCAACATAGCTCTAATCACAGTCAGAAGAGAGTTGAAGAAACTTGTGTGGACCGGTCGGGAGTAGGCCTCGGCTACTAAGTGACTGCGAGTGAAGAGCAAAATGATCCTAACATTTTGAAATAAAAATCTGATTTATCAAGACCAGTCCCCATGCTCTGTCATTCAGTGATATTTATTCCCTATTGTCCTGCTGATAGTTGAAATAAACATCTGCATTTTGAAAGAGTATTTTTACCATGATTTTATTAAGGAAAGCATAAACACTGTACAGTATATGCTTGATCTGACATTTTGCGGTTGCATGAGGTTTGGAGTTAGAAATGTCAAACTTTAGAGTGGGGGGGGGGTTCACACCTTCAGTAGCCAAGCTACTAGACTATCCTTTGTAATGATTGAAGAGACTACTGTCCTGCTCATAGCCCATTCTAGAAATGTTGTTTGCAGAAATCACAGCCTGCTACGCTTGTTTTCTCTCCCTGTTTTTAGAGGGAGAGAAACCAAAAGCCCACCGCCCGGCTGGCCAAGCCCTCCCCTAACCCAGGCGATGGTGGGCCAATTGTGCGTCGCCTCATGGGTCTATATAATAATAATAATTCAATGTTAATTATATAAAGCAGCCCGTGTAATCATCTGCCAGTGTAGCCACAATCGGCCCGAGCCCCAAGTAATACATTTGGACCAGATACCTCACACCGGAATCGGCCCGAGCCTGATCATCATCAAGATATATACTGGACCCTATGTCAGAGAGGTGATCCCGATCAAACTTGTTGCAACTAAAATGTTGTTGAAATAAGCATCTGCATGTTTGCCTGGCATGGATTGTGACTCCATCTCGTTCCTCGCCCTCTTCAACTCTGCCAATGCCGCCTGACTCTGTGCCAATGACGTGACTCTCCGCCAATAATTACATTTAGATGATTGGAGGATTCTAAATTAATATCTAAGGGGCAATTTTCATTAGGGCAAATCTGTGAGGATATCTAAGGGGCTTTTATAGAATTGTAATGCAGGATTAATAATAATAATAATCGCTTTGTTTAAAAAATAACGGTATTTTGAAGATTTAGTTTCAAATAACCGAAAGTGAGCGATTGCAATCTGAATAAATTGGAAAAAAGCCATTCTTGAACATGAGGTGAGACATTCTTACTAAGTTGTAGGTAAAACCAGTTTGTTATTTAGAGAGAGAAACCAAAAGCCCACCGTGTCTATTTTTTGGAAAATCGTCAGTCCACATGTCAAGTGAAATTCCCACATTGTATTTCCCCAAGTTCTTTCTTAAAACTCCAGGACCACCAACAATTTGTGTTGCTGCCTGATGCAGGACTCTAGTGTCAGATGAGACTCTCAGACTGAGTACGCCTCCATTAATTGCCACAGTATAGACTTCCAATAGATCAGCGTTCTAACTCCCCTTGTAACTAGAGGTCGACCGATTAATCGGAATGGCCGATTTCAAGTTTTCATAACAATCGGTAATCAGCATTTTTGGTCACCGATTATGGTCGATTACATTGCACTCCACGAGGAGACTGCGTGGCAGGCTGACTACCTGTTATGCGAGTGCAGCAAGGAGCCAAGGTAAGGTGCTAGCTAGCATTAAACCTATCTTATAAAAAACAATCAATCTTAACATAATCACTAGTTAACTACACATGGTTGATGATATTACTAGTTTATCTAGCTTGTCCTGCGTTGCATATAATCGATGTGGTGCCTGTTAATTTATCATTGAATCACAGCCTACTTTGCCAAATGGTGATTTAACAAGCGTATTCGCAAAAAAAAGCACTATCATTGCACCAATGTGTATCTAACCATAAACATCAACACCTTTCTTAAAATCAATACACAAGTATATAATTTTAAACATGCATATTTGGTTAAAATTGCCTGCTAACATGAATTTCTTTTAACTAGGGAAATTGTGTCACTCTTGCATTCTGTGCAAGCAGAGTCAGGGTATATGCAGCAGTTTGGGCCACTAGGCTCGTTGCGAACTGTGTGAAGACCATTTCTTCCTAACAAAGACCATAATTCATTTGCCAGAATTGTACATAATTATGACATAACATTGAAGGTTGTGCAAAGTAACAGCAATATTTAGACTTAGGGATTCCACCCGTTAGATAAAATATGTAACGGTTCCATATTTCACTGAAAGAATAAACAGTTTGTTTTCGAAATGATAGTTTCTGGATTTGACCATATTAATTACCTAAGGCTCGTATTTATGTGTGTTATTATATTACAACTAAGTCTATGATTTGATAGAGCATTCTGACTGAGCGGTGGCAGGCAGCAGCAGGCTCGTAAGCATTCATTCAAACAGCACTTTCCTGCATTTGCCAGCAGCTCTTTGCTGTTCTTCAAGCATTGCGCTGTTTATGACTTCAAGCCTATCAACTCCCGAGATTAGGCTGGCAATACTAAAATACCTATTAGAACATTCAATAGTCAAAGGTATATGAAATACAAATGGTATAGAGAGAAATAGTCCTATAATAACTACAAGCTAAAACTTCTTACCTGGGAATATTGAAGACTCATGTTAAAAGGAACCACCAGCTTTCATATGTTCTGAGCAAGGAACTTAAACGTTAGCTTTTTTACATGGCACATATTGCACTTTTACTTTCTTCTCCAACACTTTGTTTTTGAATTATTTAAACCAAATTGAACATGTTTCATTATTTATTTGAGACTAAATTGATTTTATCGATGTATTATATTAAGTTAAAATAAGTGTTCATTCAGTATTGTTGTAATTGTCATTATTACAAATATATATATATAAAACAATCGTCCGATTAATTGGTATGGGCTTTTTTTGGTCCTCCAATAATCGGTATCGGCATTGAAAAATCCTAATCGTTCAACCTCTACTTGTAATATAGTGTGGTGCAATGACAGAATGCCACCATCTACCACAAATGGTCACGGCATAAACTCGTAACTTTTAAAGGAAGAACCACTGTACGTAATCAGTGTGTAATTTTACATTTTTATTTTACCTTTGTTTAACTAGGCAAGTCAGTTAAGAAAAAAATCTTATTTTCAATGACGGCCTAGGAACAGTGGGTTAACTACCTGTTTAGGGGCAGAAGGACAAATTTGTACCTTGTCAGCTCGGGGATTTGAACTTGTAACCTTCCGGTTACTAGTCCAACGCTCTAACCACTAGGCTACCCTGCCACCCCGGGTAGCATTATACAATCCCAACATGTTTATTTCACTACCCCTGACAGGAAGAACAAATGTGTGTCTTTATAGCGGCAGCCTCTGAATCACAAACAGAACAGCCAGCACAAATAGGCTACATTCACCAGTCTCTACATTACAGCTCAGAAACTGGTGTGTGTGTCTATATGTGTGTGTGTGTGTGCGTGTGTGTGTGTGTGTATGTGTGGGTACAATGCCCATGGCTGAAGTCTCTCTGCAGCTCCAATAGCTTGTTTCATGTCTTTGTTGCTGGTAACAACAAAGCCTTAACTCTGGGCTGCTGTAATTCATGTTCAGAACAATGACAACTAAGCAACAGCTTTATGTTTATTTGACATTTCTCTATGTGGATGAGACTGGAAGACTTGGTCTGCGTGTGTGTGAGGGGAGGTTTGCGTGTTTGTGCTTTTGTTTTTGTGTATGTTTTTTACCTGTCTGTGTGCATGGTCATAGGAGTTGATATGGTTGTCATACTCCTGGTGTCTCAGGTACTGTTTATCACACAGCTGACAGAAGAAACTCGACTTCCCATCATTCTCCACTGTACCTGCTGCACTCTCACCATGATCCTAAAGAGAGAGAGACCGAAAGAGAGAGACAGAGAGAGAAAATGAGTGGAGAGAGAGATAAAGAGAGAAGGGTTAGAAAGAGGGAAAGAGAGATGTTAGTTATGTTGTCACAGATGTCAACTCCAGGATTTCTGACCTCAGTGGTGTTTATGGAAAGCAGCAGTGTAGAGTGGAACAATTTCATCCATCATAACACTACGTTAAACCTTCATAACGCTATGTTAGATCTTCATGGCACTACATTAAAACAGACTTGTGTTGGTGTTGTTGATCTTGATCTAAGAGAGGAGACATGGGCTAGCCTAGGATACAATAAAAAACTTCTCACCCATCCACCCCCACACCCAGTCATGCGTCTAGAGTGACTTGACGTGAGTGGGTTTCCTCAGCGGCCACCCCTTAGGACACAAACTGCTGTCTATCAGTGGGTGCGCGGGTGGGTGGGGGTGTGTCAGTGTGTTCACGCTCTGCAGCAGAATGTAATTTCCCTGAGGCTAGGAGCTGCCAATAAACACTACTGAATCCTGCTCTACCCTGACATGATGGGAATTTAATTTGAGTCCCTCTCTCTTGCTTTCCCTCCCTCTGTGCCCCTTTCTCCATTTTGCCCATTCTGTCCCTCTGTTTCCCGCTCCTCTTCCCTCCCCTCTACCTGTTTCCTCTACACTTCCGCACCCGTCTCTGCTTCCCTCCCCTCTTCCCCCTCTTTCTTATTCTCTCTCCTTTTCTTCTGTAAGCTCTAGGTCATACAGTGACAGAATCCATCGGCACCAATTTCCTCAGTAATATGCTTGAGCCAAGGAAAAGAGAAAGGAGGGAGGGGTGGTGATGGAGGACAACACAAAGGGAGGGAGGGAGTAGTATAGAGAGGGTGTTTGTGTTAAAGTAATATTATAACAGGGAAAATGTCAAAGTGACACTAAGCTTTAGAGGCTGGAACATGCAGAGTTCTAAAAAGGTGTGTGTGTACTGTATGTGTGTGTATGTGTGTATTTTTGTGCACTTGCGTGTGTGTGAGTGAGTGAGTGTGTACACTTGCATGTTTGTGTGTGTGAGTGAGTGTGAGCATATACGTGTGTGTGTGTGTGTGTGTGTGTGTGTGTGTGTGTGTGTGTGTGTGTGTGTGTGTGTGTGTGTGTGTGTGTGAGCGTAAAAGCCCTCAGAAGAGAGAAATTATGATTATATTTTTTATGAGTCTGTGTTTTGGAAGGTAATCACTAAGCATATGGCCACTCTCTGTAAAGTCAAATCACCTCTTTCTAGGCTGTTTTGACATTTCACCCTCTTCCTCTGAGCTAGGCATCTCTCCCAAGTGGAAAATCAGCAGAAATGGGTCCATTGAAGTGATTGAGCAAATCTGGCCACATAATAATATGGTGATAGAACTTGAACAGAAATAACTTTAAGGTGGTTTGGGGCTTTAACATCTGCTCTATGGATTTCTTTGGACACTCAAGTTAGTATGCTAAACTAATGAGGGGCTGCTGAAAATACCTACATTGGTTGCTTGGCAACAGTTTAGGTGCACTGTAAGTAGAAACATCAAACAACATAGTTTTGGGGGTAAATTCTGCTTTAACGAATGAGTAAACTGATCAGTCAGTCTAACAAGCAGGAGGCTTATCTCCCACTGCCAACTGTGTGCTTGTTTGTTTTTATCTATCTCCTAAGCACCTCACGCCTCTCTCATGTGTCTGAGAAATTAAGCTGAACCAGGGAGGTGTGAGTGCATGTGTGTGTTGTTTGTTCGAAATCAAATCCAAATCTAAGTTTATTGATTGCGGACACAGATTTGCAGATGTTATCACAGGTGCAGTAAAATGCTTGTGTTTCTAGCTCCAACAGTGCAGTAGTACCTAGCAATAAAATATACAAACACAACCCCCATAATTTTATATTATACACCTACAGTACACACACACACCTCAGTTTGCCTCTGCTCCCTGCAAGTAGCCATCCCCAGACACACACACTCTGACAAGTTGACGTCTCGTCACTAAATTAATCCAGACGTCAATTTGCTGATGCACTGTAAACCTGTTTATAAATTATACATTGTTTTCAGTCCCCACAAAAAAAAACACAAAGTGCCAACGCAAGGCCCTCACTCTGTCATTCAGAAACTTATTTCAGTGTCTGCCTGCCAGCAGAAAACCTTTGTGTGTGTGTGTGTGTGTGTGTGCACGCGCACGCTAATGAAGCATAGGCTACTGCAGCCTACTGATGTTACATGCGTGATTCAGAAATTAGAGAGATTTTTAATTACAGAAGAATGGATTCACTTTTTCAATGCTAGTTAAGGATACTATATTTATCCGTTTCCACATTGGATTTATTAACTATAAAAAAGGTGCCCCTCTGCATACACAATTTTGTTAGCCACCTGGCTAGCTCTGGTCCAACGTTAAGCCAAATATCTGAAGTTCAAAGACATTCAAAGTTTCTCCATAGAAGCCGCTCCCTCGTAGGTATAATTCTATGGGCGTAATTCAGATAATGCATGTCATAACAAAATGACCAGTGCTTTCAGTTGTACAACTGACTAGGTATCCCCATTTCCCTTTCAAGCCAAACCTCCTCCTCGGCTCCTCCATCTCTCGCTCTCTCCCCACCCGCAAAATGTCAGCTGTGCTATTCTGTTCTGGACCAGTTGTAATTTTCCTAATTCTCTCTTTGTGGCACTTGACCACACGACTGGACAGTAGTCCAGGTGAGACAGAACTAGGGCCTGTTTTGTTGATAGTGATAAGAAGAAAGAGTAGCACTTTATTATGGACAGACCTCTCCCCATCTTAGATACTGTTGCATCAATATGTTTTGACCATGACCGTTTACGAACCAGGGTTACTCCAGGTATTTTAGTCTCTTCAACTTGCTCAATTTCCACATTATTCATTACAAGATTTAGTTCAGGTTTAGGGTTTAGTGAATGATTTGTTCCAAATACAATACTTTTAGTTTTTTTTATATGTAGGACTAACTTATTGTTGGCCACCCTTTCTGAAACTGACTGCAGCTTTTTGTTAAGTGTTGCAGTGATTTCGCTTGTTGCGGCAGCTGAAGTGTATAGTGTTGAGTCACTAGCATATATAGACCCACAGGCTTACTCAGAGCAAGTGGCAGGTCATTAGTAAAGATTGAAAAAAAGTAAAGGGCCTAGACAGCTGCCCTGGGGAATGCCTAACTTACTGGATTATGTTAGAGAGGCTTCCGTTAAATAACATCCTCTGTGTTCTGTTAGAAAGGTAACTCTCATCCACAATATAGCTGGGCATGTAAAGCCATAAAGCGTACGTTTTTCCAACAGCAGATTATGATCGATAATGTCAAAAGCTAAACTGAAGTCTAACAAAACAGCTCCCACAATGTTTTTATTATCAATTTCTCTCATCCAATCATCAGTCCCGTCCCTATAAGCGTGCTGAAAATCTTAAAATGTTTATTGCTTTACTGGCAGGCTTGTCTATCAGAGGTAGACATGATATTTATGTTAGAGCTGATAGTGCAAGGTGAGCTACAGTGGACTTCCTACTAGGGCAAATTGCCTCAGTTCTAACAGTATAACTCAGGTTCATGCTGTACATGCATGCACTCCATACAATAGATGTAGGATTGACAGAGGCATTCAGGGGAGTAAGAGGTGCATAAATGAGGTTACTTACATTATGACTGCCAATGGCCCCGGGACAATTTACATTTGCAGCAGCACTACAACAACTCAGCAAGTCGTCGGTAGTGATTATCTGAGCAGGGCTTGGGTCACAATTATGACACAGACACATCTTTGTTCACGCCTGTCATTTCTGTTAGACATGTTGGTCACGCTTCGAGTGGTTTACATGCATGTTGTGTGTGATTATGTCTGTGCTATAGACTGTGAAGTGACAGCTTAATTTTCCACTCCTCTGCTGTTCTCCCTCCCTCTATCCTCTTCTCTCATCTCCTATACTCTCCTTTCATTGTCCCTATTCACACAGAGTTTATCATATGATCAAACTTTCAAAACGAGTCCGTTTTGGCTAGCCACAGCAGTCAACTAGATAGCTAAGTAGCTCTTTAGCTTACTAGCACATTCACTAATTTGTTTGTAAACAATAACAAGCTAGTTAGCTACCACATGTTTTTGTTAAACTGTCAACATAATAGCTCACAGGCAACCAGATATGCCGAATAGCAGTCTAAAAACCACTTGAGGGTTCAAATCGCATGGCCAGAAATCAGATGTGTATGTGACTTGAAATCAAGATCAGATTCAGATTCCATGTGCTTTTTGGCAGTTCAGACTGCAGGAAAAAGAACAGATTCGAATCTGTATTATTTTATTTACTTGAGTCACTGTCAATTTGAACAAGGCTTTAGTGAAGGAGGCTCACAGTACTGTACTACTGCTACAGTAGGACAGGGAGGCTAATATATTCAGAGACTATTAATTGTATCTGTGTGAAGGGTATATTCATAATTTTGTAGATCAACTCCTATAATTGCTATCCTGCCTTAATGACGGGAAATACTGTGCACACACACACACACACACACACACACACACACACACACACACACACACACACACACACAGTGGTGTAAGTACTTACTGTTGAAGTCAGAAGTTTACATACACCTTAGCCAAGTACATTTAAACATAGTTTTTAACAATTCCTGACATTTAATCCAAATACAAATTCCCTGCCTTAGGTCAGCTAGGATCCCCACTTTATTTTAAGAATGTGAAATGTCAGAATAATAGTAGAGAGATTTATATATTTCAGATTTTATGTATTTCATCACATTCCCAGTGGGTCAGAAGTTTACATACACTTAGTATTTGGTAGCATTGCCTTTAAATGGTTTAACTTGGGTAAAACATTTCAAGGTAGCCTTCCACAAGCTTCCCACAATAAGTTGGGTGAATTTTGGCCCATTCTGCCTGACAGAGCTGGTGTGACTGAGTCAGGTTTGTAGGCCTCCTTGCTCGCACACGCTTTTTAAGTTCTGCCCACAAATTTGCTGTAGGATTGTGATCAGGGCTTTGTGATGGGCACTCAAATACCTTGACTTTGTTGTCCTTAAGCCATTTTGCCACAACTTTGGAAGTATGCTTGGGGTCATTGTCCATTTGGAAGACCCAGTTGCGACCAAGCTTTAACTTCCTGACTGATGTCTTGAGATGTTGCTACAATATATATATATATTTTTCCTACCTCATCATGCCATCTATTTTGTGAAGTGCATCAGTCCCTCCTTCAGCAAAGCACCCCCACAACATGATGCTGCCACCCTCGTGCTTCACACGGTTGGGATGGTGTTATTCAGCTTGCAAGCCTCCCCCTTCTTCCTCCAAACATAACGATGGTCATTAATGGGCAAACAGTTCTATTTTTGTTTCATCAGACCAGAGGACATTTCTCCAAAAAGTACGATCTTTGTCCCCATGTGCAATTGCAAACCGTAGTCTGACTTTTTTATGGCGGTTTTGGAGCAGTGGCTTCTTCCTTGCTGAGCGGCCTTTCTTCAGGTTATGACGATATAGGTCTCGTTTTACTGTGGATATAGATACTTTTGTACCGGTTTCCTCCAGCATCTTCACATGCTGTTGTTCTGGGATTGATATGCACATTTCGCACCAAAGTACGTCATCTCTAGAAGACAGAACGCGTCAACTTCCTGAGCGGTATGGCGGCTGTGTGGTCCCATGGTGTTTATACTTGCGTACTATTGTTTGTACAGATAAATGTGGTACCTTCAGGCGTTTGGAAATTGCTCCCAAGGATGAACCAGACTTGTGGAGGTCTAAAAAAATATTCTGAGGTCTTGGCTGATTTCTTTTGATTTTCCCATAATGTCAAGCAAAGAGGCACTGAGTTTAAGGTAGGCATTGAAATAAATTCTCATGTACACCTCCAATTGACTCAAATGAGGTCAATTCGCCTATCAGAATCTTCTAAAGCCATGACATAATTTTCTGGAATTTAGTGTATGTTAACAAGAAATTTGTGGAGTGGTTGAAAAACGAGATTTAATGACTCCAGCATAAGTGTTTGTAAACTTCCGACTTCAACTGTATGTAAAAATCAAATCAAATTTTATTTGTCACATACACATGGTTAGCAGATGTTAATGCGAGTGTAGCGAAATGCTTGTGCTTCCAGTTCCGACAATGCAGTAATAACCAACAAGTAATCTAACTAACAATTCCAAAACTAATTTCTTATACACAGTGTAAGGGGATAAAGAATATGTACATAAAGATATGAATGAGTGATGGTGCAGAGCAGCATAGGCAAGATACAGTAGATGGTATTGTGTACAGTATATACATATGAGATGAGTATGTAAACAAAGTGGCATCGTTAAAGTGGCTAGTGATACATGTATTACAAAAGGATGCAGTAGATGATAGAGTACAGTATATACGTATACATATGAGATGAATAATGTAGGGTATGTAAACATTATATTAGGTAGCATTGTTTAAAGTGGCTAGTGATATATTTTACATCCTTTCCCATCAATTCCCATTATTGAAGTGGCTGGAGTTGAGTCAGTGTGTTGGCAGCAGCCACTCAATGTTAGTGGTTGCTGTTTAACAGTCTGATGGCCTTGAGATAGAAGTTGTTTTTCAGTCTCTCGGTCCCAGCTTTGATGCACCTGTACTGACCTCGCCTTCTGGATGATAGCGGGGTGAACAGGCAGTGGCTCGGGTGGGTGTTGTCCTTGATGATCTTTGTGGCCTTCCTGTAACATCGGGTGGTGTAGGTGTCCTGGAGGGCAGGTAGTTTGCCCCCGGTGATACGTTGTGCAGACCTCACTACCCTCTGGAGAGCCTTACGGTTGTGGGCAGAGCAGTTGCCGTACCAGGCGGTGATACAGCCCGCCAGGATGCTCTCGATTGTGCATCTGTAGCGCTGCTGCGCCTTCTTCACGATGCTGTCTGTGTGAGTGGACCAATTCAGTTTGTCTGTGATGTGTATGCCGAGGAACTTAAAACTTACTACCCTCTCCACTACTGTTCCATCGATGTGGATAGGGGGATGTTCCCTCTGCTGTTTCCTGAAGTCCACAATCATCTCCTTAGTTTTGTTGACGTTGAGTGTGAGGTTATTGTCCTGACACCACACTCTGAAGGCCCTCACCTCCTCCCTGTAGGCCGTCTCGTCGTTGTTGGTAATCAAGCCTACCACTGTTGTGTCGTCTGCAAACTTGATGATTGAGTTGGAGTCGTCGGTGAACAGGGAGTACAGGAGAGGGCTCAGAACGCACCCTTGTGGGGCCCCAGTGTTGAGGATCAGCGGGGTGGAGATGTTGTTGCCTACCCTCACCACCTGGGGGCGGCCCATCAGGAAGTCCAGTACCCAGTTGCACAGAGCGGGGTCGAGACCCAGGGTCTCGAGCTTGATGACGAGCTTGGAGGGTACTATGGTGTTAAATGCCGAGCTGTAGTCGATGAACAGCATTCTCACATAGGTATTCCTCTTGTCCAGATGGGTTAGGGCAGTGTGCAGTGTGGTTGAGATTGCGTCGTCTGTGGACCTATTTGGGCGGTAAGCAAATTGGAGTGGGTCTAGGGTGTCAGGTAGGGTGGAGGTGATATGGTCCTTGACTAGTCTCTAAAAGCACTTCATGATGACGGAAGTGAGTGCTACGGGGCGGTAGTCGTTTAGCTCAGTTACCTTAGCTTTCTTGGGAACAGGAACAATGGTGGCCCTCTTGAAGCATGTGGGAACAGCAGACTGGTATAGGGATTGATTGAATATGTCCGTAAACACACCAGCCAGCTGGTCTGCGCATGCTCGGAGGGCGCGGCTGGGGATGCCGTCTGGGCCTGCAGCCTTGCGAGGGTTAACACGTTTAAATGTTTTACCCACCTCGGCTGCAGTGAAGGAGAGACCGCATGTTTCCGTTGCAGGCCGTGTCAGTGGCACCGTATTGTCCTCAAAGCGGGCAAAAAAGTTATTTAGTCTGCCTGGGAGCAAGACATCCTAGTCCGTGACTGAGCTGGATATATTCTTATAGTCCGTGATTGACTGTAGACCCTGCCACATACCTCTTGTGTCTGAGCCGTTGAATTGAGATTCTACTTTGTCTCTATACTGAAGCTTAGCTTGTTTGATAGCCTTACGGAGGGAATAGCTGCACTGTTTGTATTCAGTCATATTACCAGTCACCTTGCCCTGATTAAAAGCAGTGGTTCGCGCTTTCAGTTTCACGCGAATGCTGCCATCAATCCACGGTTTCTGGTTAGGGAATGTTTTAATCGTTGCTATGGGAACGACATCTTCAATGCACGTTCTAATGAACTCGCACACCGAATCAGCGTATTTGTCAATGTTGTTGCCTGACGCAATACGAAACATGTCCCAGTCCACGTGATGGAAGCAGTCATGGAGTGTGGAATCAGCTTGGTCGGACCAGCGTTGGACAGACCTCAGCGTGGGAGCTTCTTGTTTCAGTTTCTGTCTGTAGGCAGGGATCAGCAAAATGGAGTCGTGGTCAGCTTTTCCGAAAGGGGGGCGGGGCAGGGCCTTATATGCGTCGCGGAAGTTAGAATAACAGTGATCCAAGGTTTTGCCAGCCCTGGTGGCGCAATCGATATGCTGATACATTTTAGGGAGTCTTGTTTTCAGATTAGCCTTGTTAAAATCCCCAGCTACAATGAATGCAGCCTCAGGATGTATGGATTCCAGTTTGCAAAGAGTCAAATAAAGTTCGTTCAGAGCCATCGATGTGTCTGCTTGGGGGGGAATATATACGGCTGTGATTATAATCGAAGAGAATTCTCTTGGTAGATAATGCGGTCTGCATTTGATTGTGAGGAATTCTAAATCAGGTGAACAGAAGGATTTGAGTTCCTGTATGTTTCTGTGATCACACCACGTCTCGTTAGCCATAAGGCATACGCCCCCGCCCCTCTTCTTACCAGAAAGGTGTTTGTTTCTGTCGGCGCGATGCGTGGAGAAACCCGCTGGCTGCACTGCCACCGAGAGCGTCTCTCCAGTGAGCCATGTTTCCGTGAAGCAAAGAACGTTACAGTCTCTGATGTCCCTCTGGAATGCTACCCTTGCTCGGATTTAATCAACCTTGTTGTCAAGAGACTGGACATTGGCGAGAAGAATGCTAGGAAGTGGGGCACGATGTGCCCGTCTACGTAGTCTGACCAGAAGACCGCCTTGTTTCCCTCTTTTACGAAGTCGTTTTTTTGGGTCGCTGGCCGGGATCCATTCCGTTGTCCTGGTTGAAAGGCAGAACACAGGATCCGCTTCGCGAAAGTCATATTCTTGGTCGTACTGATGGTGAGTTGACGCTGATCTTATATTCAGTAGTTCTTCTCGACTGTATGTAATGAAACCTAAGATGACCTGGGGTACTAATGTAAGAAATAACACGTAAAAAAAACAAAAAACTGCATAGTTTCCTAGGAACGCAAAGCGAGGCGGCCATCTCTGTCGGCGCCGGATAGTTGAATTTCCTCTAAAGTATCTGTTCTTCACCATTTTATATTTTACAACTTTTACTTCTACTTCACTACATTCCTAAATATTTTCTATGACACCCAAATGTACTTGTTACATTTTGATTGCTCAACAGGACAGACATTTTTTCCAATTCAGGCACTTATCAAGAGAACATCCCTGGTCATCCATACTGCCTCTGATCTGGTGGACTCAAACACACATGGTTTGTTTGTAAATTATTTCAGTGTTGGAGATTGCCCCTGGCTATCCATAAATATAAAAACAAGAAAATTGTACCGTCTGGTTGGTAAATAAGGAATTTTAAATTATTTATACTTTTACTTTTGATACTTAAGTATATTTTAGAAATTAGTTTTGATACTTCAGTATATTTAAAACCAAACACTTTTACATAAATCATTTTCTTTTATGATTTGTTTTACCCCGTTTCCTCCCCAATTTCGTGGTATCCAATTGGGAGTTATAGTCTTGTCTCATTGCTGCATTTCCCGTACGGACTCAGGAGAGGTGAAGGTCGAGAGCCGTGCGTCCTCAAACAACCCATCTAAGCCACACTGCTTCTTGACACAATGCCCACTTAATGTGTCGGAGGAAACACTGTGCACCTGGCAACCGTGTCAGCAAGCACTCCACAGGAGTCTCTAGTGCGCGATGGGACAAAGACATCCCTGTATCTAAGAGACACACATTTACTGCTGAGGTCTCACTAAAACCCTCCTATTGTGTGTGTGTGTGTGTGTGTGTGTGTGTGTGTGTGTGTGTGTGTGTGTGCGTGTGCGTGTGTGTGTGCACGTGCCTAACCCCATTGGTTACAGAAATGGCCAAAACAGATGAAAGGACTAGATAGAAAGGTCAGAAACAGATGTTTGAAAGGTAGATACTGTTGATATACTAGCCAAACACACAGATATGAAGGATGCAGGATGGAGACGTACCTGCCATTACACCAACAGCCAAAATGTTTTTAAAACTGGATACTGTAGCTCTGGCCAAAGACACAGATCTGATATAACTAGATACTGATGTTTTGTCATCATAGTAAAGGCTGAAAGTACAGATCTGAGAATACTGTAGCACTAGCAGGGAACATAGATCTGTGAAAAGATTACTGGATGCTGGAGCATTTCCAGATGAAACAATGTAGCGCTTGACTGCCTGTTTGAAAATGGCCGTGTCCCTAACCAACCTGCTGGAGATGTCACTGGTAGAATCAGACAGTGTGTCGCTGTCATTGTGACTGATCAGCATGTGTCAGAGAATAGATAATGCTGTCTACTTTACACTCCAGTCTACCTGCTGTGAAAATATATGAGAGACAGAGAGCAATGTGACCTATCACATACAGATTGGATGGGAATGAAAAGGAGAAGCGCAACACACACAACAGCGGCAAGAACAAAACATGTTCCTCTCATCTAAGAGTCATAAATCAATGATCAGTCCAATCAAATAATCAATAATTAATTACCTGTCCATCAGTCCTTTATACCCTGGCCAGAGAGTCAGTCAATCTGCCTCTGTTCCATTCTCCTTTATTTTATCATTGTTCATCAAACATTATTTCTGTCTCCTCTTTCCCTCCAGCTACAGGATTCTTGTAGTGAGTTAACTATAGCGTCTTACATAAGGCCTATCTAGTTGAACAGATAGCTACACAGAGAGGACATAAAGCACAGTTCCAGACAGACGAAAAACAGTACAACAGATCCCAAAGAGAGATGAGAGCAGATTGTCACTAACCGGCTCCAAGTTCGTAACAAAAATGGAGACAAAGTGGAGATAAGGAATAACAAAATATATTTATTAACTGAAGTAAGCTAAATACAAATAACAATGGTGTGTGTAGTCAGTAATCAATAGTGTAAGTGAGTGGTTGCCTGCATAAATGTGATAATGAGGGGTGTTGAATGGTGCCAAAGCAAACAAACAAGATGGCCACAAAAATGCCACAACCAAAATCTAACTGTGTCTGCATGGAGAGAGTCTCATCAATGAATGGGGAAGAGGTATATTTATCCCGGGACACACCCGGACCCAAGTGTGTCCCATGTCGCTGACGACCCTCCCAGCTCCGCCCGCCGACATCCTAATAAGGAAAACAAGAGCAAGGAGAAAGAATACGGCAGACAGAGTGGGAGGCTCACCCCCCATAAAACTGGGAACCAACAAGGACCCCCAGAACACCATACCAGCCTGCGTCCCAAATCAACCCAGCTGCGCCCCAAATCAACCCAGCCTGCGTCCCAAATCAACCCAGCTTGCGCCCCAAATCCATGAGGGGGGTACATGTTCACACTTCCACTTGCCCAGCCAACCTCATCCTCCCCAGACCTCAGAAACCTTTGCGCACAGGAAGCAACCTTTAAGAGGAAAGAAGAAAACGAGACCAGAAGGGAACAGACAGGAGCGATAGAACAGGACAATACCAAACATAAAATAACAGGGGTCAGTCATGTGGACATTCAGGAACAGCACGAGAGCAAATCAGCAACAACATTATCAGTCCCCCTGATGTGCCACACATCGAAATGGAATGCTTGGTCAAATAAACACCATCTCATTATCCTCTGGTTAGGACAAATAACGAACCCCAAGAAGGTGAGAGGATTATGGTCGGTGTAGACCACAATAGGTACTACTCCCGACCCGACATACACCTCAAAGTGTTGTAGCGCCCATATGAGTGCTAGCGCTTCTTTTTCCATGTTCGAGCAGTTCAACTGATAATAGTTTATTTTCCAAAAAGTTTAACCAACAGGCCTTTCAACACCAGACACATCTGCTTGCAGCAAAACTACACCTGCCCCCACATGACTAGCATCCACCTGCAAGGTAAATGACAAATCCACGCGAGGAGCAGCCAGCATCGGAGTTGAGGTAAGCAACATCTTTGCATCTTCAAAAACCTGTTGACAACGAGAAGACCAAACGTAAAACAGCCATAGCTTTCAGCAAATCTGTCAAGGGAGCGACAACAGTAGAGAAGTTCCTACAAAACCACGGTAATAACCAATCATGCCCAGGAAACGCATCAGTTCCTTTTTAGTAGTTGGTTGTGGAAAAGCATCAATAGCTACCACCTTAGCCCGAACAGGACGCACTTCACCCTGCCCAACTATCTTTCCAAGGTATGTAAACTCACATTTAGCCAGATTGATCGTGTGGCGACCCGCATCTAGGCAGTCGAACAAAGCTTGAATACGGGACAGATGTTCCAAGTATCTGCATATATCACTACGTCATCCATATAAACAGCGCACCTGGACAGACCGGTGACAACCCTGTTCTTAAGTAACTGAAAAGTGGCAGGTTGACACACTCCGAACTCATAACCGAATACGAGTACAGACCAGAGGGTGTAATAAAGGCAGAGATTTCACGTGTTCTACTCGTCAGTGGCAGCTGCCAATAGCATTTGGAAAGTCATACCAGCAGGGGCCGAACACCAGTGATTAAACTGTGAAGATAAACAGACTCATGTTGAGTTTGCGCGAGTTATCGTTCCTTTTTAAAGTTCTAAATCGTTGGCGGTAAGCCTCAGGAACCAATTTGTAAATCTGTAACACAGCCATTTTAACCTTATCATAACTGACACTGTTGGCTACACTAAGATCTGAATATGCTTCCCGCGCTTTACCAGTCAACACACTGCAACATTAAAATGGGGTTAGAATCAGGCCAAGTCCTAGCGTCAGTAACACGCTCAAACAAAAAGAATGTCTCAGGGTCCTTCTTATTCAATTTTGGCAACAACCGTAAGTTCAACAATATCACGTGTCCGGGGCTCGGGTAAATCTGAGAGCTTTCCTTCCCTAACCAACTCTAGCCGCTCTTGTTGCCTTCAATTTCAACCTAACAGAATTTGAGTTTATCACTAATTTCAACCTTGTAAGTGTTCAGCAATCTTCAACAGCTGTTCTTTAGTTGTCACGACTTCCACGGAAGTCGGCTCCTCTCCTGGTTCGTTCGGCGTTCGACGTCACCGGCCTTCTAGCCATCACCGCTCCATTTCTCATTTATCCATTTTCAAGAATCTCAAATATAAAACATATTTTGATTTGTTTATCACTTTTTGGATACTACATGATTCCATATGTGTTATTTCATAGTTTTGATGTCTTCACTATTATTCTATAATGTAGAAAATACTTTTGACTGGTACTGTACATATCTACCTCAATTACCTTGTAGCCCTGCACATCGACTCGGTACTGGTACCTCGTGTATAGCCAAGTTATCATTTTTATATAATTAAAAAAAATGTTCTCTCTGCATTGTTGTGAAGGGCTCATAAGTAAGCCTTTCAGTGTTATTCTACACCTATTTACAGCTGTTGTTTACCCAGCATGTGCCAAATTGTTTTGATTTGGTTTTGATTTAAACAGCTGTGTGTTCTCTCCTGTGACTCATAATGTTTTGATCCCTTTTATAATGTTTTGATCTGTTTTGATCCCACTGCTTTGCTCTTTCTGTGCTCTCTAGGGCTTTGAATTATGTGTGTGTTGGGGGGAGGGTACTTCTGTAGCTGCAACTAATGCTCCAAATTTAGAGATTTTCCCTCTCTGCTTTCAGAAAACATCCCAAACTAATTAGAGAGAGAACATCTTTCTCTCTAGAGAGATAGAGAGAAAGATGTTCATGTATCCACTCTGTTAAACTCCAACACAGACTGTCCCCCAAGTCTAGCAACAGCCACTTTCTGTTAGTTTTTCCACCCCTTTTTCTCCCCAATTTCGTGGTATCCAATTGGTAGTTACGGTCTTGTCTCATCGCTGCAACTCCCGTACGGACTCGGGAGAGGCGAAGGACGAGAGCCGTGCATCCTCCGAAACACAACCCAACCAAGCCGCACTGCTTCTTGACAAAATGCCCATCCAACCCGGAAGTCAGCCGCACCAATGTGTCGGAGGAAAAACCGTAAACCTGGCGACCGTGCCGGCAAGCCACAGGAGTCGCTAGTGCGAGATGAGACAAGGATATCCCTGCCGGCCAAACCCTCCCTAACCCGGACGATGCTGGGCCAATTGTGCACCGCCCCATGGGCCTCCCGGTCGTGGCCGGCTGCGATAGAGCCTGGACTCGAACCCAGAATCTCTAGTGGCACAGCTAGCACTGCGCCAATCGGGAGGCCTCCACTTTCCCTTTATCCCCCCCCTCTCTTTCTCTCTCCCTAACTCCCTCCTAATCTCCCTCCCTCCACTTCCATCCTCACCTCTTCTCTCCTTTTCCTCTGCTCTCTCCACTCATTTTCTCTTATTTCACTATTTCCCTCTCTTTCCCCATCCAGTCTTTCAGCTCGTTTCCACTGTACAATAATATCATACTTTAACTCTCTGCTTCTCAAACTGACTGGTCTCCTTCTGACTCCTTCTGGTCTCCTACACACATCACCTCATACACTCTATCCCTTACACTTCTCCACAGGCTGGCTCACACTAACACCTTTCTACCTCCATCTCCTCATCCTCTCTCTCTCTCTCTCTCCCTCGCTCTCTCTATTGCTCTCTCTCCCCCATCTGTCTCTCTGTTCCATTCTTCTGTATTTTATCACTGTTCATCAAACATGATTTCTGTCTCTTTTTTCCCACCATCTATAGCAGTGCTCTCTCTACACAGGACGGGAGCTCTCCAGGAACAGGGTTGTAAAGCCCTGATCTACGGCATTATTGTACTGAGTGAACATGGGTGTACGGTGCCTTACATAAGGTCTTTCTAGTTGAACAGAGTTACAGACATATAGCAGCTACAGAGAGGACATAAAGGACAATTCCAGACAGATGAAGAACAGTACAACTGCTACAGTCAGATCACAAAGAGAGATGGAGGGAGCGGATTGGTAGATGACGGGAGGAACTGATGAATAAACAACGGCCTGTTCGAAGAACTTTCTACAGGCTGCATGATTACGCACATGAATACCTGAACAGCAGTCTCTCTCTCTCTGAAGCCACACACAGCAAGTCCCTGGGACATGTCTTCTATTCTTCTTTTTGATCATTTATCATACCCCTCTCCTTTCTCTTTTCCTCTCTTTGTATGCTTTTTTATCTCATACGAAAGAGCAGGACAAGACAGAAGTTCCTAGAAGACCATCACACACACACATACAGACATATACACACACAGAACACTCAGAACAGCTGTGTGTTCTCTCCTGTGACTCATAATGTACTGTTTTGATCCCGCTGCTCTGCTCTTTCTGTGCTCTTTAGGGCTTTGCATGATGTGTGTGTTGGGGGAGGGTACTTCTGTAGCTGCAACTAATGCTCTGAATTAGAGATAGATTTTCTCTCTCTCTGCTTTAAGAAAACATCACAAACCAATTAAAGAGAGAGAGAAAGGGAGATGTTCGTGAATCCGCGTCTTTAAACTCCCACACAGCCTGTGTCCCCAAGGGTAGCCATAGCCACTTTCCCTCTTTATCCCCATTCTCCCTCTCCTTCCCTCTACCCTCATCCCTTTTACTCCCTCCCTCCTCACCCCCTCCGCTTCCATCCTCACCCCTTCCATTATTTTCTCCTGCTTCTCCCCTCATTTGATCTTATTTCACTCTTTCCCTTTCTTTCACCATCCAGTCTTTCAGCTCATCCCACTGTACAATAATATCATACTTTAACTCTCTGCTTCTCAAACTGACTGGTTTCCTTTTGACCATATCTCTACACACATCGCCTCACACACTCTATCCCCTACACTTCTCCACAGGCTGGCTCAACTAACACCTTTATACCTCCATCCCTTCATCCTCTCTCTCTCTCACTCTGTTTTTCTTGTTCATTACATCTCTCCACTTTATGCCTAAATGCATCTCCGGCATCAAACATCCTCATTTTACAGGAAAGTAACACGATTATGTGGAGCATATTTCAATGCACGCACGCAGGCAGGAGCGCAGGCAGGCACGCAGACAGTCACGCACGCACTCATGCACACACACACACAAACACACACACACACACATTCTCTCTCTCTCTCCCCTTCTATTTTCTCTGTCTCTGTAGTTGTGCATTAGTATGTATAGTATGGAGTAAAATGTGGAGGGGTGATGTTTCCTAATCGGCCCAGATTTGTTCTGTCACATCAACACCCACATACAGCTTTGAGAGAGAGAGAGAGGGAGGGAAGAGGGAAAAGCAGTGAGAAAGGGGGAGGGGAGAAGGAGAGAGAGAGAGGGGGGGGACAGAGAGAGAGGGGGGGATGAGATCTCTGAGTGTGTCTCTGGAAGTAAAGGTCCAGCAGTTCTCCCCCTCTTCTCCCTCTCCTCTCGTCTCCATCTCTCTCCCTCTCTTCTTCTCTCTCTCCCTCTCCCTCCCTCTCGTTTCCTTCTCCCTCCCTTCTCCCTCTTCTCTTTCTCCCTCTCCATTTCTTCTCCCTCTCTTCTCCCTCTCTCCTCTCTCTCTCTCTCTCTCTCTCTCTCTCTCTCTCATCCCTCTCCCTCTCTTCTCCCCCTTGACTCCTTATCTTCTCATACTCCCTCTTTCTCTCTGTGATGAACTTACTGTAAAGAAACAGATTTCAAAGTGAAGGGATGATTGTATGGAAGGAAAGGTAGTGATGAGGCAATGTTAAGCTTGTGGCTGCTTTGCGTGATGTATTGTTGTCTCTACCTTATTGCCCTTTGTGCTGTTGTCTGTGCCCAATAATGTTTGTATCATGTTTTGGCCTGCTACCATGTTGTGTTGCTACCATGCTGTATGTTATGTTGTCATGTGTTGCTGCCTTGATATGTTGTTTTATTTATTTATTTTTAATCCCAGCCGTCCCCGTCCCCACAGGAGGCCTTTTGCCTTTTGGTAGGCCGTCATTGTAAATAAGAATTTGTTCTTAACTGACTTGCCTAGTTAAATAAATGATAAATAAATAAATAAAAGCTTGTGTGTGTGTCTAAGGTGAGATGATGTTAAAATAAAAGAGTAGAGATGGATTAGCTGTGAAGGGGAAGTTGTTAATGGAATTTATATGTTTCAATGAATGATTAGAATATTCCACCCTGAAACCATATGATTATTATTAAAATTATTATGAATGATGTGTGTAGTTTTAGTGAGTAAAATTAGAATAAATGATGTGTGTAGTTTTAGTCAGAATTAAGGTAAAACAATATATCTGTACAATATATCTTTATAGTATCTTAAACACAGACTGTCTGAGCAAAATTCGGTGCCGACCTTGCTAGGGGCCTCTGAGAGATTTAGGAGAGGGCAGTGAGTACTCCCTAATCTTGAGGGAGGACAGGGAGTGCTTCTCACGGTCCCTAATCTTTGTCGGATGGGTATTGATGCAGTATGTGTGTAGGATACCTTCTGTTTGTGTGCAAAAGTATGTGCGTAAGGAGCTAGTATAAAATGAATGGTTTTGTACAACGAACCAGCACTCTCGTGAATAAACATTTTGACTATTTAGCTGGGCCTCCGTCTGTTTCATTTCAACCAGTATCTTACAAATTATGGGTTGCAGACCGAGTAGTTTAATCGAATTGGGTTATGAACATTGAGAACATAATTCTCGCAACAATTTGGTCCTTCGAGAGCCGGATTCCAATACCTGTCCCTGCCATCCGAAGGTACCACCCCGAAAACCATGCACGGGCGTGTCATTGACCCGTAAATTAAAGACCTGTCCCCTGACATTGGGCTTCTATAACAGACTGGTATATATATATATATATATATATATATATATATAAGGTCGGCAAAGACGGTGACGGAATCTAACCCACATTGCATTTCCCAGTCTACGAGACGAAGGTCAGTATATCTTTATACACAGATTATTGGGAATTGACGCTCGGGCTACATTCAGAAATATATTTTTGATTGTTTTTGTGTAGTTTAGGTGTTGATTTTAAAATTCCCATAGGGCATTCTTACCTGGTGACCTATTTTTTGAATTTTGTGTAGAGAACCCTGATATAGGTAGTATTCTAGGCAATTGTAAAATAGGAATTGGGTGTAGAGCCACCTAGGCAACAGAAGAAGGTCCGCAACAACATGATACCAATGTAAACTAGGTCCGTAAAGACACAAGGTATCTGCAGTACCAATATAAACTAGGTCCGTAACGACACGAGGTATCTGCAGTACCAATATAAACTAGGTCCGTAAAGACACAAGATATCTGCAGGACCAATATAAACTAGGTCCGTAAAGACACGAGGTATCTGCAGTACCAATATAAACTAGGTCCGTAAAGACACGAGGTATCTGTGGTACCAATATAAACTAGGTCCGTAACGACACGAGGTATCTGCAGTACCAATATAAACTAGGTCCGTAAAGACACGAGGTATCTGCAGTACCCAGTACTTGGGATTCTATGGAACAGTGTGAGGAGGGATGCAGGAGAATGGAGGAACGGCGATGATATAAGGGTACATGGCTAGCACGGAAGCCCGAGAGGCAGCCCCAAGATTATAATTTTTTTTTTGGGGGGGGGGGTATGCCTCCATGAACCAGGATTTGCATTTGCAGGGCAAGTATAACCATCCAGCCAGGACGGATTGTGTCAGCTCTACACTCCAGACCTCCAGTACGCCTCCACAGCCCAGTACCTCCTGTGCCTGCTCCCCGCACTCGCCTTGAAGTGCGTGTCCCCAGCCCAGTACCAACAGTGCCAACACCACGCACCAGGCTTCATGTGCGTCTCCAGGGTCCAGTACTCCCTGTTCCTGCTCCTCGCACCAGCCCTGAGGTGTGTGTCCCCAGCCCGGTACCACCAGTGCCGGCACCACGCACCAGGCCTACAGTGCGCCTCGCCAGTCCAGAGCGTCCGGCAACAGTACCAAGTCCAGAGCGTCCGGCGACAGTACCCAGTCCAGAAAGTCCGGCGACAGTACCCAGTCCAGATCGTCCGGCGACAGTACCCAGTCCAGAGCGTCCGGCGACAGTACCCAGTCCAGAGCATCCGGCGACAGTACCCAGTCCAGAGCGTCCTGCAACACTACCCAGTCCAGTGCGTCCGGCGACAGTCTACAGACAGGAACATCCTACGATGGGCTGCAGACCGGAACCTCCTACGATGGGCTGCAGACCGGAACCTACCACGACGGGTCGCAGACCGGAACCTCCTACGACGGGTCGCAGACAGGAACCTCCTATAACGGGCCACAGTTCGGAATTTCCTACGACGGGTCGCAGTTCGGAACCTACCACGACGGGTCGCAGTCCGGAACCTCCTACGACGGGTCGCAGTCCGGAACCTACCACGACGGGTCGCAGTCCGGAACCTACCACGACGGGTCGCAGTCCGGAACCTACCACGACGGGTCACAGTCCGGAACCTACCACGACGGGTCACAGTCCCGAACCTACCACGACGGGTCACAGTCCGGAACCTACCACGACGGGTCACAGTCCGGAACCTACCACGACGGGTCACAATCCGGAACCTACCACGACGGGTCGCAGTCCGGAACCTACCACGACGGGTCGCAGTCCGGAACCTACCACGACGGGTCACAGTCCGGAACCTACCACGACGGGTCACAGTCCCGAACCTACCACGACGGGTCACAGTCCGGAACCTACCACGACGGGTCACAGTCCGGAACCTACCACGACGGGTCACAGTCCGGAACCTACCACGACGGGTCGCATTTTGAGAGACTGTTTGCAGACAGACTGAATGGGTTTTAATGTTGCAAAGCAAGCTTGGGCTAAACTACTCAAGTAGTAGGGGAATCGCATAGGTTTAAAGTACAGTATTGTAACCAAGGGTAGTGCATGTTCAATTAAGTACATATAACCATTGAGGAAATGTAAAACTAATGATTAGAGGGAGTACAATGGAATTATCATTATCATTAGGTTTTGTTTGTAGTCAACGTTTGGGTTTCTGAATCGGGGTAGTATGATGAACGCTGACCAAGTGTTTTTTTCTGTGAAAAGGAGTGCTTCATTGTCTTTCTTTGGAATGTTTTCTGGGGGCTGTAATCTTGAAGGGAGCGAGTGAGATAGAGGCATGTTTCTACCAAATTGAAAAGGCCTGGAAATGTTTTGTTTGTTTTTAGCCTCTGGCTTTGAGGAGATTTCCATGTTTCCTAGAGACAATATCTTAAAAGGGTACACACACATATGGATTATTAGAAGTTTATTTTCTGAGTTTTAATTAAACACGTGAATTATTTAGATAAAGGGAATGTTCTGGGAATCTGGGATACAACATGTAGAAAATGTTTGATGGTTTTTCTTTAATCTGTCTAATATAGTAAAACACTACTGTGAAAGGGTGGTATGACTTGACCTCTATCATGGCTTTACTTGGTGGTCTGATCAGCCTCATGGGAGGGCCATTTGGATAATGAATTTCCTCTTTACTGTAGACTCATCTCTTCAGTGGGTCATATGATTGAGTGTAGTCTGTCACAGGAGTGTGAAGGTGAACGGAAAGGCTCTGGAGCAACGAACCGCCCTTCCTGTCTCTGCCTGGCCGGTTCCCCTCTTTCCACTGGGATTCTCTGCCTCTAACCCTATTACAGGGGCTGAGTCACTGGCTTACTGGTGTTCTTTAATGCCATCCCTAGGAGGGGTGCGTCACTTGAGTGGGTTGAGTCACTGATGTGATCTTCCTGTCTGGGTCCCCCCCCCCCCCTTGGGTTGTGCCGTGGACGAGATCTTTGTGGGCTATACTCGGCCTTGTTTCAGGATGGTAAGTTGGTGGTTGAAGATATCCCTCCTGTTTGGCCCTGTCTGAGGGTATCATCGGATGGGGCCACAGTGTCTCCTGACCCCTCCTGTCTCAGCCTCCAGTATTTATGCTGCAGTAGTTTGTGTCGGGGGGGCTAGGGTCCGTTTGTTATATCTGGAGTACTTCTCCTGTCTTATCCGGTGTACTGTGTGAATTTAAGTATGCTCTCTCTAATTTTCTCTTTCTCTCTTTCTTTCTCTCTCTTGTAGGACCTGAGCCCTAGGACCATACCTCAGGACTACCTGTCATGATGACTCCTTGCTGTCCCCAGTCCACCTGGCCGTGCTGCTGCTCCAGTTTCAACTGTTCTGCCTGCGGGTATGGAAACCTGACCTGTTCACCGGATGTGCTACCTGTCCCAGACCTATTATTTGACCATGCTGGTCATTTATGAATATTTGAACATCTTGGCCATGTTCTGTTATAATCTCCACCCAGCATAGCCAGAAGAGGACTGGCCACCCCTCATAGCCTGGTTCCTCTCTAGGTTTCTTCCTAGGTTTTGGCCTTTCTAGGGAGTTTTTCCTAGCCAACGTGCTTCAACACCTGCATTGCTTGCTGTTTAGGGTTTTAGGCTGGGTTTCTGTACAGCACTTTGAGATATCAGCTGATGAACGAATGCCCCAGGGAGAATTGGACATAAGAGGGGTGATCCTACAAGATAATATCTGACATAAGGATAATTTACTAATCTTACCTGTCATTGTTTAGATATGCGGCAATATTGATATATGGGCAGAGCCATGTATCAATAGGGGGATAGGTTAGGACACTTTGTGGCCTATTGGATAATAAACTAAAACATTTTTAATTTTTATAATAAATATAGCAAATGGGTAGAAGCGTTCCCAATGTACTTGGCGGACACGATTATGGTAACTAAAATATTAGGTCAAGATATTATCCCTAGAGTTGGTGTACTAGGATCTATTTCTTTAAATAATGGATGACAGTTTAGCTAATCAGGTTGAACAAATAGAAGGCCAGAGTTAAGGACCAGAACAGGTACACATAGAAGTTGAAGATATACTAGCAGAACACATGAGAAGACTGTTTGTTAACCAAACCCGTATGTCCAAGATTTTGTGTCCTACAGGTGAATTACAGGAGAAGGTGATTCACTCAATCCAACCAGGAGACGGGGTGTGAATCCCGTCCCTGAGGAGAATATACTGGAAGCAGTCCCATTGGGAAGGCCCATACAAGGTTCGAACATTTCCTATCCTGACCGTTCATCACTGTGTGCTCCTAGAAGTGTGAGTATGGGGTGGTACCTTGCAGACCGACTAAGGGCAGGAGAGGGTTGGCGGTTTTCGGGAAGAGTAGGGGCTCTGAGCTTCATCATAGTCTTGGTAACCTTTCTGATACTTCCAGATCCACCACCTGACGGTACTAATTATATGACACCATTGTCATTGATAAAAAGTAAAAGATAAACTACAGAATAAGGAGTCAAAGAAGATCAAGATGTTGGATTTAAGGTAAACTTTAAACAATTCCTTAGGAAAGCAAATAACTCTACAGGGATTGGTTTGGCCAGATTGAAGTACTCGGCCAACCTACCTCAGTTCACTTTAACTCCTGGTGAGTACCAGTGTTGTAGATACAAGAATGGCACCGAGAACTTAGATGATTTTAATGGCTGAAAGGTAATCGTTAATGTGACTGACTTAGGTTTGGAAGTACAGGAGACAATTCATAACCTCACAGCACCTACAGTGGGGCAAAGTATTTCCCGCTAAAGTATTTAGTCAGCCACCAATTGTGCAAGTTCTTAAAAAGATGAGAGAGGCCTGTAATTTATCATAGGTACACTTCAACTATGACAGACAAAAAAAAAAAAAAATCCAGAAAATCACATTGTAGGATTTTTAATGAATTTATTTGCAAATTATGGTGGAAAGTAAGAATTTGGTCACCTACAAACAAGCAAGATTTCTGGCTCTCACAGACCTGTAACTTCTTCTTTAAGAGGCTCCTCTGTCCTCCACTCGTTACTTGTATTAATGGCACCTGTTTGAATTTGTTATCAGTATAAAAGACACCTGTCCACAACCTCAAACAGTCACACTCCAAACTCCACTATGGCCAAGACCAAAGAGCTGTCAAAGGACACCAGAAACAAAATTGTAGAACTGCACCAGGCTGGGAAGACTGAATCTGCAATAGGTAAGCAGCTTGGTTTGAAGAAATCAACTGTGGGAGCAATTATTAGGAAATGGAAGACATACAAGACCTCTGATAATCTCTCTCGATCTGGGGCTCCACGCAAGATCTCACCCCGTGGGGTCAAAATGATCACAAGAACGGTGAGCAAAAATCCCAGAACCACACGGGGGGACCCTACCATCAGTAACACACTACGCCGCCAGGGACTCAAATCCTGCAGTGCCAGACGTGTCCCGCTGCTTAAGCCAGTATATGTCCAGACCCGTCTGAAGTTTGCTAGAGAGCATTTGGATGATCCAGAAGAAGATTGGGAGAATGTCATATGGTCAGATGAAACCAAAATATAACTTTTTGGTAAAAACTCAACTCGTCGTGTTTGGAGGACAAAGAATGCTGAGTTGCATCCAAAGAACACCATACCTACTGTGAAGCATGGGGTTGGAAACATCATGCTTTGGGGCTGTTTTTCTGCAAAGGGACCAGGACGACTGATCCGTGTAAAGGAAAGAATGAATGGGGCCATGTATCGTGAGATTTTGAGTGAGCACCTCCTTCCATCAGCAAGGGCATTGAAGATGAAACGTGGCTGGGTCTTTCAGCATGACAATGATCCCAAACACACCGCCTGGGCAACGAAGGAGTGGCTTCGTAAGAAGCATTTCAAGGTCCTGGAGTGGCCTAGCCAGTCTCCAGATCTCAACCCATAGAAAATCTTTGGAGGGAGTTGAAAGTCCGTGTTGCCAAGCAACAGCCCCAAAACATCACAGCTCTAGAGGAGATCTGCATGGAGGAATGGGCCAAAATACCAGCAACAGTGTGTGAAAACCTTGTGTAGACTTACAGAAAATGTTTGACCTCTGTCATTGCCAACACAGGGTATATAACAAAGTATTGAGATAAACTTTTGTTATTGACCAAATACTTATTTTCCACCATAATTTGCAAATAAATTCATTAAAAAATTACAGGCCTCTCTCAACTTTTTAAGTGGGAGAACTTTAAATAAATACTTTTTTTGCCCCACTGTACATGTATTCGTTTGAATTATTCTTGTATGCCAATTATGTTTCCATATAGTATGAGGTATCAGTGTGTATTATTTAGTCATTAAGGATGGATTGTAAATGAAATTGATATGTTTAAATTATTGATCCGAATATTCCACCCTGAAACCATATGATTGTATGAAATTGATTAGGATCATAAAATTATTATTAATGATGTGTGTAGTTTTAGTCAGTAAAATTATAATAAATGTGTGTAGTTTTAGTCAGTTTTAGTCAGAATTTGACTATTTAGCTGGGCCTCCGTCTGTTTCATTTCAACCAGTATCTTACAAATTCTGGGTTGCAGACCGAGTAGTTAAATTGAATTGGGTTATGAACATTGAGAACATAACTTTCTTAATCTGTTACGAGAATTAAGTGGTGTGTGAGTTTGTGTGTGTGTGTAGAGGTGTGTTTTAAACCCTGCAGGAAGAGGAGAAGAGAGGAAGTGAGGTGTTTAGCTCTGAAGTAGGGCAGTTTTAATCACGGGGAGCGGAATCCTGCATGCCCTGCTATGCCATCGATTATTGATGCCTGCCGCAGCCAGACTGATGAATCATTCAGCCACTAGATAGGCCTGGGAATTATCCTCCTCTACGGACGATGACACTCATCTACATAAATCACAAGCTTCTGATACACACACATTCTCCGTTGCCTGAGAAGTAAGTTAACTAGAGCTGCTAAACTGAAGTGAACTTAAAACATGCATACTGTGGGTCTTTGTGTGTGTGTGTGTGTGTGTGTGTGTGTGTGTGTGCGTGTGTGTGTGTGTGTGTGTGTGTGTGTGTGTGTGTGTGTGTGTGTGTGTGTGTGTGTGTGTGTGTGTGTGTGTGTGTGTGTGTGTGTGTGTGTGTGAGTGTGTGTGTGTTTGTTTGTGTGTGGACATTACTTGCTCCTGTAAAAGCATTAAGCTACATTGATTACCTGTTGTACTGGACAGCTACACTGCATAATATAGCGCTGGCAGGATTTCCCATGCATCGCCAGGACAGAGAAACTACGTCTGGTAAGACAAGGGAGGTTGGTGTGTGTCTTTTTGTTTATAACAGCTGGTGCACAATGTCTAATATTAAAGAAGTTTCGAGGTATTGCTCGTCTGAGGTAGAGTACCTTATGATAAGCTATAGACCACACTATCTACCAAGAGAGTTCTCATCTATATTATTCATAGCCATCTATTTACCACCACAAACCGATGCTGGCACTAAGACTGCACTCAACCAACTGGATAAGGCCATCATAAACAAACAAGAAAATCCTAATCAAGAAGTGGCGCTCCTAGTGACCAGGGACTTTAATGCAGACAAACTTAAATCTGTTTTACCTCATTTCTACCAGCAAGTCACATGTACAACCAGAGGAAAGTAATATCTAGACCACCTTTACTCCACACACAGAGATGCATACAAAGCTCTCTCTCCTCCCTCCATTTGGCAAATCTGACCATAATTCTAACCTCCTGATTCCTGCTTATAAGCAAAAACTAAAGCAGGAAGTACCAGTAACTCGCTCAATACGGAAGTGGTAAGAGGACACGGATGCTATGCAACAGGACTGTTTTTCTACTGTAGCACAGACTAGAATATGTTCCGGGATTCATCCAATGGCATTGAGGAGTATACCAGCTCAGTCATCGGCTTCATCAATACGTGCATTGACTACATCGTCCCCACAGTGACCGTACGTACATATCCCAACCAGAAGCCATGGATTACAGGCAAAATCCGCATCGAGCTTAAGGCTAGAGCTGCCACTTTACAAGGAGCAGGACACTAATACGGACGCTTATAAGAAATCCCGCTAAGCCCTCAGACAAACCATCAAACAAGCAAAGCGTCAATACAGGATTAAGATGGAATCCTACTACACCGGCTCTGATGCTCGTTGGATGTGGCACGGCATGAAAACTACTATGGACTACAAAGGGAAACCCAGCCGCAAGTTGCCCAGTGAAGCGAGCCTACCAGACGAGCTAAATGCCTTTTATGGTCGCTTTGAGGCAGGCAACACTGAAGTATGCATGAGAGCACCAGCTGTTCCAGATGACTGTGTGATAACGCTCTCGGTAGCCGATGTGAGAAAGACCTTTAAACAGGTCAACATTCACAAAGCCACAGGGCCAGACGGATTACCAGGATGTGTACTCCAAGCATGCACAGACCAACTGGCAAGTTTCTTCTCTGACATTTTCAACCTGTCCCTGACCGAGTCTGTAATACCTACATGTTTCAAGCAGACCACCATAGTCCCTATGCCCAAGGAATCGAAGGTAACTTGCCTAAATTAATGTTGGTAGCCATGAAGTGCTTTGAAAGGCTGGTCATGGTTCACATCAACAGCATCAATTTGCATACCGCCCCAACAGATCCACAGATGACGCAATCTCAATTGCACTCCACACTGCCCTTTCCCACCTGGACAAAAGGAACACCTATGTGAGAATGCTGTTCATTGACTACAGCTCAGCGTTCAAAACCATAGTGCCCAAAAAGCTCATCACTAAGCTAAGGTCCCTGGGACTAAACACCTCCCTCTGCAACTGATCCTGGACTTCCTGATGTGCCGTCCCCAGGTGGTAAGGGTAGGCAATAACACGTCTGCCACGCTTATCCTCAACACTGGGGCCCCTCAGGGGTGCGTGCATAGTCCCCTCCCATACTCCCTGTTCACCCAGGACTGTGTGGCCAAACATAACTCCAACACCATCATTAAGTTTAGCCAGCAGCATACGACCCTGCAAACCACTGCAGGTTTCCTTCTGAAGCTAAGCAGGGTTGGTCCTGGTCAGTTCCTGGATGGGAGACCAGATGCTTCTGGAAGTGGAGGGCCAGTAGGAGGCACTCTTTCCTCTGGTCTAAATAAATATCCCAATGCCCCAGGGCAGTGATAGGGGACACTGCCCTGTGTAGGGTGCCGTCTTTCGGATGGGACGTTAAACGGGTGTCTTGACTCTCTTAGGTCATTAAAGATCCCATGGCACTTATCGTAAGAGTAGGGTTGTTAACCCTGATGTCCTGGCTAAATTCCCAATATGGCCCTCAAACCATCATGGTCACCTAATAATCCCCAGTTTACAATTGGCTCATTCATCCCCCTCCTCTCCCCTGTAACTATTCCCCAGGTTGTTGCTACAAATGAGAACGTGTTCTCAGTTGCTGATGACACAACAATGGTAGGCCTGATTACCGACAATGATGAGACAGCCTATAGGGAGGAGGACAGAGACCTGGCAGTGTATGGTGCCAGGACAACAACTTCTCCCTCAATGTGAGCAAGACGAAGGAGTTGATTATGGACTACAGGAAAAGGCGGGCTGAACAGGCGCCCATTAACATCGACAGGGCTGTAGTGGAGCAGGTCAAGAGTTTCAAGTTCCTTGGTGTCCACATCACCAATGAACTATCATGGTCCAAATACACCAAGACAATCGTGAAGAGGGCATGACAATACCTTTCCCCCCAGGAGACTGAAAAGATTTGGCATGGATTCGCAGATCCTCAAAACGTTCTGCTGCTGCACCATCGAGAGCATCCTGACTGGTTGCATCACCGCCTGGTATGGCAACTGCTCAGCATCTGACCGTAAGGCGCTACAGCGGTTAGTGCGTACGGCCCAGAACATCACTGGGGCCAAGCTTCCTGCCTTCCAGAACCTATATACTAGGCGGTGTCAGAGGAAAGCCCAAAAAATTGTCAGAAACTCCAGTCACCCAACACATAGACTGTTCTCTCTGCTACCGCACGGCAAGCGGTACCGAAGCGCCAGGTCTAGGACCAAAAGGCTCCTTAACAGCTTCTACCCCCAAGCCATAAGACTGCTGAACAATTAATAAAATGGCCACGCGGACTATTTACATTTACACCCCCCCCCCATTTGTTTTTACACAGCTGCTACTCTCTGTTTATTATCTATGCAAATTCACTTTACCGCTACCTACATGTACAAATTATCTCGACTAACCAGTTCCCCTGCACATTGACTCGGTACTGGTACCCCATGTCTATAGCCTCGTTATTGTTATTTTATTATTTATTTTTTGTTGTTCAGTTCAGTTTATTTGGTAAATGTTGTCTTAATTCCTTCTTGAACTGCATTGTTGGTTATTGTTGATTATGGGCTTGTTGTATTCGGCGCATGTGACAAAGTTTGATTTGAATTGATTTAATCTCACACAGACACATAGACACTGACACACACACATACACACACACAGAGCAGTTCCCTACTGCTACAACAGTGAATGGACACTAATAAGGACTGAATAACAGAGATGTTTGTCTTTGTGTATTTTTTTCATGTGTTTTGAAGTCTGAAGTCTCTGTTTTGGATTTTCCTGAACTATTTGAAAGCATTCTCTTCCCAGTAAAGCTCTAATACAACACAGATCCAGTACGCCATGGACTGACTACAAAATCAATGTGTTACAAAGCAGAGACATAGACAGAGAGAGAAATAGTGAGTCAGACAAGACACATGGAAAAGAAAAATAGGAAAGCAGAAGTATGTTGATGCTACTTGCTCCTGGCCTCTGGGCTTGGAGACAATGGAAGACTGTGAAATGTTTAAAGGGATACTTTTGGAGTTTGGCAACGAGGCCCTTTATCTACTTCCCAAGAGTCAGATGGGGAATGTATAAATACTCTAAATATGCACACACAACACACACACACCGCCTACATACTTTTCATCTTTGGAGGGGTTCCCTTCCTCTCCTCCCTCCGTTCTTCTCTATTTAATGAGTAATCCAACACCGCAGGACATGGATATACCTCACAGCCAGAGAAGACACACATACACACATTCACAACGTGGGCAATGGGCCCGCATACAAAACAACCCATAGGCTCTTTGCAGTGGTGTGGGAAATAAAGAGTTCTGTCCAAACTCTCTCTTCATTGTTAATGTGCCCCATATTGCCTGTTTATCTCTATGGTCTATCTCTGCTTTTACTTGTCTACAGTATCTCCACTGTCTATCACCACTATCCATCTCCACTGTTCTTCTCTACTGTCCTTCTCCACTCTCCATCTCTACTGTTTATCTCTACTGTACATCTCTACTGTACATCTCTACTGTCCTTCTCTACTGTCCTTCGCTACTGTCCAACTCTACTGTCCATCTCTACTGCCAATCTCTACTATATTTCTCTATGTGTAATATCTATCTCTAATATACTGAACAAAAATGTAAAGGCAACATGGTGAAATAAAAGATCCCAGAAATTGTTTATATGCACAAAAAGCTTATTACTCTCACATTTGTACACTCATTTGTTTCCACCTCTCTTAGTATTTCTCCTTTGCCAAGATAATCCATCCACCTGATAGGTGTGGCATATCAAGAAGCTGATTAAACATCATGATCATTACACAGGTGCACCCTGTGCTGGGGACAATAAAAAAGCATTCTAAAATGTGCAGTTTTGTCATACAACACAATGCCACAGATGTCTCAGGTTTTGAGGGAGTGTGCAATTGGCATACCGACTGCAGGAATGTCCACCAGAGCTGTTGCCAAAAAAATGTATGTTAATTCCTCTACCATAAGCTGCCTCTAACGTTGTTTTAGAAAATTGAGTAATACGTCCAACCGGCCTCACAACCGCAGACCAGGTGTAACCAGGCCAGCCCAGGACCTCCACATAGTGCTTCTTCACCTCCGGGATCGTCTGAGACAAGAGTATTTATGTCTGTAATAAATCCCTTTTGTGGGGAAAAACTAATTCTGATTGGCTGGGCTTGGTTCCCCAGTGGGTGGGCCTTGCTCCCAAATGGGTGGGTGCCCTCCCAGGCCCACCGATGGCTAAGCCCCTGCCCAATCACGTGAAATCCATAGATTTGGGCCGAATGAATGTATTTCAATTAACTGATTTCCTTATAACTCAGTAAAATCATTGAAATTGTTGCATGTTTCATTTCAATTTTTGTTCAGTATATCTCTATGTCAGACCTATGTGTGTGTGTCTCTGAGTTGCTGGTATTGATGTACAGTGCTCTTTCAGGGTTCTCTCTGACCTGGTATCATACATAAGCATGGAAATACAAACGGTAATCAAATCCAAACACTTTGATTTAATATAAACTACACACATACACACACATGTGCATGCACAAATACATGCACACATAGGGCTACAGGCACAAACACAAACACGTTTGGTCACAAACAAGTACAGACACACACACACACACACACACACACACACACACACACACACACACACACACACACACACACACACACACACACACACACACACACACACACACACTTAAAGCACTGAGGATGGTCGAGCCACTGATCAGTTGACCTGCTAAAAAATGTATGGGGCAGAGAGATGAAAGGAGAAACGCAATATAGAGTGAGAGAACAGGTAGTGGGCAGAGAAAGACAGAAAATTGTGAAAATAAAAAGTTGAGATGAGAGCTGAGGAGAGAGGGAAAAGGATGGCAAAGGGGAATGTACGAAGGAAACAAAGAGAGCACAGGGCAGGTTGATGTTTATTGTCATGAGTCTTGTCCTAGATAGGTCAGCTTGCAAAGTCAAAATTGGTTATTATTGAAAAAATCCATGAAAACAAGAATGAGCTTTTAGGTCTTAATTGGAGGTTAAGGTGAAGCATTAGGGTTAGCAGTATGGTTAGGGTTAGGTTTAAAATCAGATTTTATGACTTTGTGGCTGTGCCAGCTAGTGACTACTATGCAAAGCTGCCTCCAGAACAAGATTCATGGTAAAAAAAAAATAGAGAAGTTAGTAGCAATAAAAACATGTTTTCAGAGATGAACCAGGGAAAAGCTCCCATATGAGATAAACCTTGAAGAATGTTTTAACTTCTATCTATACACCAATTATGTTTATTCCATATTGATTTGTGGTTGTGAGTGCATTTTCTTAAAGTCAAATTTCACTGCTGCTCTATTTCACTATATATGGCCATTAATATGTTATTAACATATCATGTGTAGTCAAATGTTTTAATTTCCTGATTTTCCACAAATGCAAGTGTTTCTCCCTCTCACCGGTAGAAACGAACAGCTACATTTCCTGGTTGTAAGCAAACCACAATGTCCAGAATTCATTGCGATGTGGAGCTGTATACAGTTGACGTAAGAAAAATCTAAATGTCTGTGTTTGCAGCCAGCATTTTCAGACAGAGGATTTCGGAACGGAACTGAAGTCTCACTGATGGGGTTGCAATGTCGTTGAGCTTTGAAAATTGATGATATTCCACTGAAATTCCCCTTCACCTCAAAGAGGAAGGCATCTGATCCGCGCAGCAGAAAATAAGTTAAGCTGAGGTAACGTAGCTAACTTTACCTAGCTAACTAACTAACTAGCTTGATAACTAGTGAACTACATTTGGTTTATCTAAACCAAAATCTAGTTAGCTAGCGTCCATAATATGCTGGCTAGACATTTCAAAGCATAACAATGTCATCAGCCAGCTGCTATCTGGCGATGTGATTTTTTTTAACTTTGCAAGCTAACATTAGCTTCGTTAGGTTATGTTAGCTAACCATTAGCTAGCTAGCTAACTAACTATCGTAGAGGCTAACGTGGCTATGTGTTCTACTTAGAGTATGATCCCATCAACATCTGCAGCGGTATCAACATCAAGCTCAGCACCAAGAACCTAAAATCTACTAAATCTTTCCATAACTCCATGATGAGCAAATAAATAAACTGGAGCTAGGCAAAAACATGGCCTGTGTCTTTTTGTCATAGTTGGTGTGTTTACAAGTAGGCTACAACTTCTACTGTAGTTTTATCTGTATTATGGAGGCTTAGTTGATTGTTCATGCAAGGCTTGAAGTTTACATTGGGGAAAAATAGGTATTAGTAAGGAGGGGATGGTGTGGGTGACTGACTTGTGTCTGTTGGAGGTGGGTATTGTGTGAAGGTTAGTATGCATGATCTATTGACATGAATGGGGTGGGTGGATATGGTATCTTGTTTGAGTGTGTATTGATGGGGACAAAGTAGTAAAATGTTGCCTAATCACTGACTTCTGTGTGTCCTACACACTAATCCTGCTGCTGCTGCTGCTGATGATGATGGCTTTGACACCGGCTTTAGTAGTACAGCGCCTGTAGATCCATTGGATGAAAGCTTTCAGCCTGAAATAAGCTCAAGCTCAACAACATCTGAATTTGAAACAAGCCAGGACAGCCAAAGGTATTTATGAAAGCACAATACCCTCTTTAGAAAACCAGCAATACACTAAGCTGTCTACAAGACAAGTGCATTTTTCTACAAGACATTTTTCACACCCTTCCAGTCAGTTCTTTGGCATGGGGGGAAAGGGGCTGTTTGTATACTCTTCATTCTATTCCCTCTATTGTTGGTAGTTCTTGTCTTACTCAAAAGCACAACTGTATGTGCTCATACACAACTAGACTGTTTACAAGTCAAGCCCCACCTCAAACGTTTCTCATCTTTGCTAACAGCCCATCTCAATGCCCCATTATTGACTCTGAGTGTAACGAAACACGTACCAGTCTATTGTACCCTTTTTTTATTTACAGATGAACACAGATTATTGTATGGTTACACATCCTCATGATCAGTCTGGCTTTCCAGGAGACTTGCAGTACAAACAAATCTTCTGCAAGAGGTCGAAGCAGTGGGGAGTGAAAAGGTGTACGAGAGGCCACATGGCTGTGAAGTGCAGAAAAGAGCAGATTGTTGTCTACAAGGAGCCAGAGTCACAGCTCCACTAAACATCTCTGCCAACATCACCACAGCGCCAAAGCCTGCTAAACCAGCTAACATTTCCCAACACAAGAAGAGGTTCACCAGCTGAAAAACATTCAGGAACCTACCTGGAACATTCAACCAACATAACATCCATATTTTGTAATATAATATATAAATGCCTAGTATGCTTACAACTGCATTGTGGTATATATGTTGCTAGCTGTTGTACATACAGTTGAAGTGGGAAGTTTATATACACTTAGGTTGGAGTCATTCAAATTAGATTTTCAACCACAAAACAAATTTCTTGTAATAAACTATAGTTTTGCCAAGTCGGTTAGGACATTAATTTGTGCATGACAAAAGTAATTTTTCCAACAATTGTTTACAGACAGATTATTTCACTTATAATAACTGTATCACATTTCCAGTGGGTCAGAAGTTTAAACACACAGTTGACTGTGCCTTTAAACAGCTTGGAAAATTCCAGAAAATCATGGCTTTAGAAGCTTCTGATTGACTCAAATGATGTCAATTAGCCTATTGGAGGTGTACCTGTGGATGTATTTCAAGGCCGACCTTCAAATTCAGTTGCCTCTTTGCTTGACATGGGAAAATCAAAAGAAATCAGCCAAGACCTCAGAAAAAGAATTGTAGACCTCCACAAGTCTGGTTCATCATTGGGAGCAATTTCCAAACACCTGAAGGTACCACGTTCATCTGTACAAACAATAGTACGCAAGTATAAACACCATGGGACCACGCAGCCGTCATACCGCTCAGGAAGGAGACGTGTTCTGTCTCCTAGAGATGAAAGTACTTTGGTGCAAAAAATGCAAATCAATCCCAGAACAACAGCAAAGGACCTTGTGAAGATGCTGGAGGAAACAGGTACAAAAGTATCTATATCCACAGTAAGACAAGTCCTATATCGACATAACCTGAAGAAAGGCCGCTCAGCAAGAAAGAAGCCGCTGCTCCAAAACTGCCATAAAAAAGCCAAACTACGGTTTGCAAATGCACATGGAGAAATGTCCTCTGGTCTGATGAAACAAAAATAAAACTGTTTGGCCATAATGACCATCGTTATGTTTGGAAGAAAAAGGGGAACGCTTGCAAGCCGAAGAACACCATCCCATCCGTGAAGCAGATGGTGGCAGCATCATGTGAGGGTGCCTTGCTGCAGGAGGGACTGGTGCACTTCACAAAATAGATGGCTTCATGATGAAGGAAAATTATGTGGGTATATTGAAGCAACATCTCAAGACATCAGTCAGAAAGTTAAAGCTTGGTTGCAAATGCGTCTTCCAAATGGACAATGACCCCAAGCATACTTCTAAAGTTGTGGCAAAATGGCTTAAGGACAACAAAGTCAAGGTATTGGAGTGGCCATCACAAAGCCCTGACCTTAATCCTATAGAAAATGTGTGGGCAAAACTGAAAAGGCGTGGAGGCCTACAATCCTGACTCAATTACACCAGCTCTGTCAGGAGGAATGGGCCAAAATTCACCCAATTTATTGTGGGAAGCTTGTGGAAGACTACACGAAATGCTTGACCCAAGTTAAACAATTTAAAGGCAATGCTACCAAATACTAATTGAGTGTATGTAAACTTCTGACCCACTGGGAATATGATGAAAGAAATTAAAGCTGAAATAGATACTATTATTGTGACATTTCACATTCTTAAACTAAAGTGGTGATACAAACTGACCTAAGACAGGAAATTTTTACAAGGATTATATGTCAGGAATTGTGAAAAACAGAGTTGAAATGTATTTGGCTAAGGTGTATGTAAACTTCCGACTTTAACTGTATGGACAGTGCCTTCGGAAAGTATTCAGACCCCTTGACTTTTTCCACATTTTGTTATGTTGCAGCCTTATTCTAAAATGGATTGATAGAAAACATTCTTCTCAGCAATCTACACACAAATCCCCATAATGACAAAGTGAAAACAGTTTTTTAGAGATTTTAGAAAATGTATTAAAATTAAAAAGACCCCTTATTTATGTAAGTATTCAGACTCTTTGCCATGAGACTGTTTCCATTGATCATCCTTGAGATGTTTCTACAACTTGATTGGACATGATTTGGAAAGGCACACACCTGTCTATATAAGGTCCCACAGTGCATGTCAGAGCAAAAACCATGCCATGAGGTTGAAGGAATTGTCCGTAGAACTCAGAGACAGAATTGTGTCGTGGCAAAGATCTGGGGATGGGTACCAAACATTTCTGCAACATTGAAGGTCCCCAAGAACACAGTGGCTTCCATCATTCTTAAATGTAAGGAGTTTGGAACCACCAAGACTTTTCCTAGAACTGAGCAATCAGGGGAGAAGGGCCTCGGTCAGGGAGGTGAACAACAATCCGATGGTTACTCTGACAGAGCTCCAGAGTTCCTCTGTGGAGATGGGAGAACCTTCCAGAAGGACAACCATCTCTGCAGCACTCCACCAATTAAGCCTTTATGGTAGAGTGGCTAGATGGAAGCCACTCCTCAGTAAAAGGCACATGACAGCCCGCTAGGAGTTTTCCAAAAGACACCTAAAGGACTCTCCGACCTTCAGAAACAAGATTCTCTGGTCTGATTAACAAGATTTTACTATTTAGCCTGAATGCCAAGCATCACGTCTGGAGGAAACCAGGCACCATCCCAACAGTGAAGCATTGTGGTGGCAGCAACATTGTCTGGGGATGTTTTTCAGTGGCAGAGACTGAAGGATTGAAGGGAAGATGAATGAAGCAAAGTACAGAGAGATCCTTGATGAAAACCTGCTCCAGAGTGCTGGAGCACTCAGGACCTCAGACTGGGGCGATGGTTCACCTTCCAACAGGACAACGATCCTGAGCACACAGCTAAGATAAAGCACGAGTGGCTTCGGGACAAGTCTCTGAATGTCATTGAGTGGCCCAGCCAGAGCCCAGACTTGAACCCGATCCAACATCTTTGGAGAGACCTGAAAATAGCTGTGCAGCGACGCTCCCTATCCAACCTGACAGAGCTTGAGAGGATCTGCAGAGAAGAATGGGAGAAACTCCCCAAATACAGGTGTGCCAAGCTTGTAGCATCATACCCAAGAATACTCGAGGCTGTAAACGCTGCCAAAGGTGCTTCAGAGAAGTACCGAGTAAAGTGTCTGAATACTTGTGTGAATGTGATATTTCAGTTCTTTATTTTTTTAAATAAATTTGCAAAAATGTCTAAACGTGTTTTTGCTTGGTCACTATGGGGTATTGTGTGTAGATTGAGGGGGAAACAATGTAATCAATTTTAGAATAAGGCTGTAACGTAACATGGGGAAAGTCAAGGGGTCTGAATACTTTCCAAGTACATTGTATATAGTGGTTTTATATATATATTTTTTACAAATGTATTGACAAGTGATGACAGCTGTATCAGAAACCAATAAAGTGTCGATGATAACTTCTGGATCAATTCATTGTGAAATTCTTGAAATGTATTTGGATAAACTAGCTTCAAGCTTAATGCTAAAATAAATTATGCAGGGAGTTGGTGTATCATTTAAACTTTAATTTGATGGCAAGTAAACGTGCTTCAGTAAATTAGTCTGTCAAGATAGTATATAAATAGACATGGCTTGTATTCAAAACAACATTTATTTTTTTCAATGTGAGCTTACACAGCAGGAACAGTTATGCCAATTTATGACATACAGTACTAGTCAAAGTTTGGAGACACCTACTCATTCAAGGGTTTTAGTTTTTTTTAAAGTATTTTGTGCATTGTAGAATAATAGTGAAGACCTCAAAACTATGAAATAACGCATATGGAATCATGTAGTAACCAAAAAAGTGTTAAATAAATCCAAATATATTTGAGATTCTTCAAAGTAGCCATGCTTTGCCTTGATGACAGCTTTGCACACTCTTGGCATTCTCTCAACCAGAAAATAATAAAAATCAAGAAAACTCTGGAATTAGTAGGTTTGTCCAAACTTTTGACTGGTACTGTATGTACAGTTCTTTATTTTCCTAATGAGTGGCACTGAGGCTAGCTAGGCTAGTTATCCAGCTAGCTATAATGCTAGACTACAGTACATTTTAGGTTTAGCAAACATACCTAGCTAGCTAGCGAAACTTGGCTAGCTTGGCTTGTTGTGGTACTAGCAAGGCCGTTATGGCTGAATCGATCACTAAATTGTACTGTACTGAACAATATTGCCTTGCGGGTATTGTTACAGTAGCTCTGTACCGACCGCAAAACAACTTACTTATTTGTAATTTGCCCTCCCGAGTCCTGTTCCAGCTGGTTTGAGCTGCTGCCACTACTTGCTGGACTCACAATTACTTTTCTTTCTTGCTCTTCAGTGTTTTCTGGATCAAATAAATAGGGCTGTATGTTCCTATGTAAAATAACAACAAATAAATCGTCATCCAGCTCTTCTTGGAAAAAGGAATCATCAGAAGCAGCCATTGTAACTAATTATTTAGCAATCTCGGATAGACACTGCACGTTAACATAGCTCCCATGAACCTGTAAACGTACAGAGGATGGGAACAAGGAAATAGGGCTCCCGTTGACTTTAATCTTTAAAAAACCAGGGACAATGAGTCAATCTAGATATCCAGCAATGTCCTGGCAGATAGGAACATTCTTGAGACAAGTCAAATGGCTCTATTGAACAAGGACAAACATATCTACTCGCCGCTTGCATGATCCTGCAATCGGCAAAACACAAAATCCACAAAAATTGCTACAAAACATGAATCCATTCATTTTTAGATCAGACAGCAGGCTCAATAATTGGTTGAACAAAAATTCTAAAATACTACAATAGTGCATAATTATGTCTGAAACACCCTCTCGTCACTCATAATTATGTAGGGAGACAACAACAAACACCCCAGCGGTGACATTTCCCTTTAAGATCTCTCCCTCTACACATATCTCTCGCTCTTTCTCTCTAGGTGATTAGCTAGAATGGGGCTCCAGATGGTTAGTAATTATCAAATTCTCCAATTACTTGGGTGTGTGTTAATAATGATCAGTAATGACCATAAAGGAAAACAGCTGCCTCTAATCCACAGGGAGAGAGGTGGGAAACCTGAGAGAGAGTTATTGTGTGTGTGTGTTCAGGACTTCATTACTACAACTCCATATAGGCACTCAATCACCAGAGTAGACTGAATGTGCATCTGGATCAGAATGTCCTTTAGTCTGAGTTTAGCTTTTAGTGCCCAGACTGTATTTTTCTCCCTGTATGTGTGTGTGTGTGCCTGCTTGCCTGTGTGGTCCTGTTGCAGGGGCACAGTACTGATATTATACTTGCATTTATCAACCAAAGGCGATGCAATTAAAACCTTAATGAATTCATTAGTCTGCGCAAATCAAATATTAACAATGACTGAGCGGAAGTCAAACTCTGTAAAATGTAATTATCCGAGTAAGAGAATCACACATTCATACCTCTTTCTCACACAAATACACACATCTCACAGTTATTTTGCTGCCCCTAACCCTTTCTATCTTTGCAGTAGTGTGATTGACAGCTGAAGAGGGAAGTGTTGAGAGTTCTGTTTATTCCCCACACTTGGATCAGAGGTGTGTGTATTTGTGCGTTCTTGTCTGTGTGTGTTTCAAATCAACTCAAGTCAAATTTTATTAGTCACCGAATACAACAGGTGTACTGGGAAATGCTTACTTACGAGCCCCTAACCAACAATGCAGTAAAAAAAGTAACAAGTAATTAAAGAGCAGCAGTAAAATAACAATAGCGAGACTATATACAGGGGGGTACCGGTACATAGTCATAGTGATTAAAGATAATAAACAGAGAGTAGCAGCGGTGTAAAGAGGCGGGGGGGGGGGCAATGCAAATAGACAGGGTAGGCATTTGATAAGATGTTCAGGAGTCTTACGGCTTGGGGGTAGAAGCTGTTTAGAAGCCACTTAGACTTGGCGCGATCCGGCACCATTTGCCGTGCGGTAGCAGGGAGGACAGTCTATGACTAGGGTGGCTGAAGGCTTTGAAAAATATTTTGGGCTTTCCTCTGACACCGCCTAGTATATACAGTGGGGCAAAAAAGTATTTAGTCAGCCACCAATTGTGCAAGTTCTCCCACCTAAAAAGATGAGAGAGGCCTGTAATTTTCATCATAGGTACACTTCAACTATGACAGACAAAATGAGGAGAAAAAATCCAGAAAATCACATAGTAGGATTTTTTATGAATTTATTTGCAAATGGAAAATAAGTATTTGGTCAATAACAAAAGTTTATCTCAATACTTTGTTATATACCCTTTGTTGGCAATGACAGAGGTCAAACGTTTTCTGTAAGTCTTCACAAGGTTTTCACACACTGTTGCTGGTATTTTGGCCCATTCCTCCATGCAGATCTCCTCTAGAGCAGTGACGTTTTGGGGCTGTTGCTGGGCAACAAGGACTTTCAACTCCCTCCAAAGATTTTCTATGGGGTTGAGATCTGGAGACTGGCTAGGCCACTTCAAAACCTTGAAATGCTTCTTACGAAGCCACTCCATTGCCCGGGCGGTGTGTTTGGGATCATTGTCATGCTGAAAGACCCAGCCACGTTTCATCTTCAACGCCCTTGCTGATGGAAAGAGGTTCTCTTTGTCCTCCAAACACGACGAGTTAAGTTTTTACCAAGAAGTTATATTTTGGTTTCATCCGACCATATGACAACCTCCCAATCTTCTTCTGGATCATCCAAATGCTCTCTAGCAAACTTCAGACGGGCCTGGGAATGTACTGGCTTAAGCAGGGGGACACGTCTGGCACTGCAGGATTTGAGTCCCTGGCGGCGTAGTGTGTTACTGATGGTAGGCTTTGTTACTTTGGTTCCAGCTCTGCAGGTCATTCACTAGGTCCCCCCGTGTGGTTCTGGGATTTTTGCTCACCGTTCTTGTGATCATTTTGACCCCTAGGGTGAGATCTTGCGTCGAGCCCCAGATCGAGGGAGATTATCAGTGGCCTTGTATGTCTTCCATTTCCTAATAATTGCTCCCACAGTTGATTTCTTCAAACCAAGCTGCTTACCTATTGCAGATTCAGTCTTCCCAGCCTGGTGCAGGTCTACAATTTTGTTTCTGGTGTCCTTTGACAGCTCTTTGGTCTTGGCCATAGTGGAGTTTGGAGTGTGACTGTTTGAGGTTGTGGACAGGTGTCATTAATACAGGTAACGAGTGGAGGACAGAGGAGCCTCTTAAAGAAGAAGTTACAGGTCTGTGAGAGCCAGAAATCTTGCTTGTTTGTAGGTGACGTGGTGGATGTGTTGTTACCTACCCTTACCACCTGGGGGCGGCACATCAGGAAGTCCAAGATCCAGTTGCAGAGGGAGGTGTTTAGTCCCAGGGTCCTTAGCTTAGTGATGAGCTTTGAGGGCACTATGGTGTTGAATGCTGAGCTGTAGTCAATGAATAGCATTCTCACATAGGTGTTCCTTTTGTCCAGGTGTGAAAGGGCAGTGTGGAGTGCAATAGAGATTGCATCATCTGTGGATCTATTGATGCGGTACGCAAATTGGAGTGGGTCTAAGGTTTCTGGGATAATGGGCCTTGACCTGTTGAAAGGTCTTACTCACATCGGCTGCAGTGAGTCTTCCAGAACAGCTGGTGCTCTCATGCTTGTTTCAGTGTTATTTGCCTCGAAGCGAGCATAGAAGTAGTTTAGCTCATCTGTTAGGCTCATGTCACATGGCAGCTCTCGGCTGTGCTTCCCTTTGTAGTCTGTAATGGTTTGCAAGCCCTGCCACAACCGACGAGCATCAGAGCCGGTGTAGTACGATCCAATCTTAGTCCTGTATTGATGCTTTGCCTGTTTGGTGGTTCATTGGAGGGCATAGCGGGATTTCTTATAAGCTTCCGGGTTAGAGCCCCACTCCTTGAAAGCAGCAGCTCTATCCTTTAGCACAGTGCGGATGTTGCCTGTAATCCATGGCGTCTGGTTGGGGTATGTACGTATGGTCACCGTGGGGAAGACATCATCGATGCACTTATTGATGAAGCCAATGACTGATGTGGTGTACTCCTCAATGCCATCGGAGGAATCCTGGAACATTTTCCAGTCTGTGCTTGCAAAACAGTCCTGTAGCTTAGCATCTGCTTCATCTGACCACTTTTTTTATGATCGAATCTGGTGCTTCCTGATTTAATGTTTGCTTTTTTAAATCAGGAATCAGGATAGAATTATGGTCAGATTTGCCAAATGGAGGGGGAGGGTGGGCTTTGTATGAGTCTCTGTGTGTGGAGTAAAGGTGGTCCAGAGTTTTTTTCCTTCTGGTTGCACATTTAATATGCTGATAGAAATTTGGTAAGACCGATTTAACTTTCCAGGGATTAAAGTCCCTGGCCACTAGGAGTGCCGCCCCTGTGTGAGCATTTTCCTGTTTGCTTATGGTGGAATACAGCTGATTGAGTGCAGTCTTAGTGCCAGCATCAGTCTGTGGTGGTATGTAGACAGCTATGAAAAATACAGATGAAAACTCTGTAGGTAGATAGTGTGGTCTACAACTTATCATGATATACTCTACCTCAGGCGAGTAAAACCTTGAGACTTCCTTAGATATCGTGCACCAGCTGTTATTTACAAAAATACATAGTCCGCCGCCCCTTGTCTTACCAGACACGGCTTCTATCCTGCCAATACAGCGTATAACCAGCCAGCTGTATGTTGATAGTGTCGTCGTTCAGCCACGACTCCGTGAAGCAGTTTTGAAAGTCTCGTAGGCAGTTAAATCTTCTGTGTTGGTCATCAAGTTTATTTTCCAAAGATTACACGTTTGCTAGCAGAATGGAAGGCAGTGGGGGTTTATTCGACCGCCTACGAATTCTCCGAAGGCAGCCCGCCCTCTGGCCCCTTTTCTCCATCTTCTCTTCACGCAAATGACAGGGATCTGGGCCTGTTCTCGGGAAAGCAGTATGTCGTTCACGTCGGGCTCGTCGGACACATTAAAGGAAAAAAAGGATTCTGCCAGTTAGTGGTGGGTAATCACACTTCTGATGTCCAGAAGTTGTTTTTGGTCATAAGAGACAGTAGCAGCAACATTATGTACAAAATCTGTTTAAAAAATCAGTTACAAACAACGCAAAGAAACTAACAAAAACACAATTGGATAGGAACACGTAAAACGCCAGCTTTCTTCTCGGCGCCATCTTAAAACTGTTTTGATGTTCAGGTATATTTCACTGATAGGTTAGACATCAGATGAAACACCAGTAACGATAGAGCACAGTATAACATACACACACATATACCAGCAATAGGCTGAAACAGCAGAACTGTGACTGTGTCTGGAAGTTTGGCAGTCTGGTATTCAACACAATACGTACCAAGAGTTGCCAGTCTGAAATGCTTTCAGTTGGGCCTGATTGTGTGTTTGTGTGTGTGTGTGTGCGCGCTCCACCACATCAGTGTTAGACTGGTTCAGTGCTGACCACCACAAAGTGTTCTACTGATCACCACTAATGTCCTCCTACAGCACTGTTCAGACCCCTGGTGACTAACTGGCCATAGGCAAGTCAATATTGGACACTTCCCATATAAGTGACGGCAACCGTTATGGCGGTGTGCTGCTATAGTAATCAAATAGTGCACCGGTTCCAATTGGCTCATTCATCCGCCCTCCTCTCCCCTGTAACTATTCCCCAGATCGTAGGTATGAATGAAAATGCGTTCTCAGTAAACTTACCTGGTAAAATAAGGGTAAAAGAAACAGTCTAAATGCTGAAATGCAGTTGAAATAACCCCATCAGGCCACTGAATGGCAATTAGGCAATGAACAAAATGGGTACTGCGTTGTGCTGACAAACCTCTCCAAACAGACAGAGAGAGAGAGAGAGAGAAAAGAGCTGAAGGGGTAAGGAGTCCCTTGCCTTGAGGGGTATAGAGAATTCCTCTCTCTCCCCTCTCTAATTCCACCTCTTTTTTTCTCCTACTCTCTTTACTTCTTTCTCCTCACTCCCCCTCTTCCCCCGCTGCTCTTAAACCCTCAGGCCTCAGATAACTATAGGAAAGTAAGCTTTGTAGTGGTAATGAAGGTTGGAACAATGACTCACCAGTGATGATGCTACAGGAGCGCTGTACTAATGATGATAATAATGTACATATGGAAACAACTTGGATACGGCCTCAGGACTCCACTTCACAAGTTGGTTCAATTGTTAAAGACATTGTTAAAGACTTGTTCAAGAACGACAAGACTCCACGCCCTGTATAGTTTGTTAACCAAACTTTACGTCACACACACAAATAACAACACACACATTATTATTAAAATAATTAAAATAACAAACTCATCATCAAGCTTGGATTATTTGAATCAGCTGTGTAGTGCTAGGGCAGGATCCAAAACATCCAGGACCGAGTTTGGGAGACCCTGCTGTAGAAGACAGGGGTTCTGTTCTCTCATGACACCCTCTTGTCAGATCGAACATGACAGCCTGGTAATAGGAACAGTAAACACACACTCACACGGCAGCTGCTCCTCTCTTCCGTCAGCTCTGCCAGTTCGGCTCATTCTCACATTAACAACTCATAAATAATGTGTGAATTACTTGAGACCCTTGGAGCATGCCCAAATACACACACACACACAGATGTAGAGAAAGCGATAAAGTCTGGGCACTGAGAGGTCAACTCAGACTAAAGGCCAGTTTAATTCAGAGACCCAGGCTACATTGGCACTAAGGTAATTGGACCACTTTGAAATGAAAATGGATGGCATGTAACCTTTCCCCTCCAAAATGATAATTAAAACCAAATAGCAGGGAATATTAAAATCAATTCTTAGTCGTCTGAATGTTGCAGTTGGGATTTCTATCAAATCAATCCGTGGTTGAGAAACACTGCTGTATTTATACCATATTCATGCTATCTTCTAGAAGGCGACATTTACCAATTTAAGCGTTAGGGGCCGTCCGCACCACTGAGCAATAATAAGAATGGTCCACACCAAGGACGATAACTATAATGATAAACTTTAGGCTACATAACTATAAAACGTTGGCAAGCATCCACACTAGCTGAAAGTTTATCGTTCAGTAGCCTACACCTGTCAATCAACAGATCAAAGCATCCTACTGCACACTGTATAGGCCTATTATCAAGGTGGTAACACAGACCATTCAGTGGTTCAGGGTGTGTTCGTCGTCATTGTGACAACAGCTAATACTGCTTCAATACTACTATGTAGGCTAATGAAAAATATAATATAGAAACTCACATTTAAATGAAATGTAGATAATCAACCACAAATGCTGTTTAGCCTGCACAACTTTTACATCATGACATTTCTTGACTCATTGCTCAAGTGGTTTGCAAGTGATTTCCATTTTTCTAATGGATGTCAATTCGTTTGGATATTCTTTCTCACTGTGCTCATCACTGTCTGTCCTGTGCAACAGTTAATATATCAGAGCAACAATATTATCATCACTGGCCAGTGATTCATTCTCTCAGCAACTTACTCCGACAGTTAATTTGGCCTAGGCCCATTTTCCATTCAGCAATTAGCCTGCTTCTCTCCACAAAAAGTCTATTAGGCCTAATATTAAAAATACATATTTTTTGTGGGTACTATTTAATGAAGCTGCCAGTTGAGGACTTGTGAGGCGTCTGTTTCTCAAACTTGACACTAATGTACTTGTCCTCTTGCTCAGTTGTGCACCGGGGCCTCCCACTCCTCTTTCTATTCTGGTTAGAGCCCGTTTGCTCTGTTTTGAGAAGGGAGTAGTACACAGCGTTGTACTAGATCTTCAGTGTCTTGGCAATTTCTCTCATGGGGTCTTCCTGGGGTCCACACATTTCTCAGAACAAGAAAAGACGGACGAGTTTCAGAAGAAAGTTCTTTGTTTCTGGTAATTTTGAGCAAGTAATCGAACCCACAAATGCTGATCCTCCAGATACTTTAAATCGGAACAACAATTTTCAACTGTGCTAACATAATTGCAAAGGGGTTTTCTAATGATCAATTAGCCTTTTAAAATGATAAACTTGGATTAGCTAACACAACGTGCCATTGGAACACAGGGGTGATGGTTGCTGATAATGGGCCACTGTACGCGTAAAATCTGCCATTTCCAGCTACAATAGTCATTTACAACATGTTAAAATATTTTTTTACTAATCACATTTATATGAAATAACAGGCGGCCTAGGATAAACTTATCACTCAAAAAGAAAAGGAGAACAACTCGTAGGCATCCAGATAGTCCAGCCATCCACATGGACTGTTATCTTCTCCATTCTGTCGCAACTCCTCCAACACCAGATTTAATTCATCTATTTACTTTTTTCCGCATTGAGGAACCATCTCCTATCAACTCCAACTTTTCTAGGCTCTAAGATCTCAGTGATCTTCAGGTCGGAAAGTCTGAGCTTTAGAAAGATGCCATAGTTTCCGAATTTGAATTTAGAGTTTAACCTGAAGTCGGAAGAAGGCGCACTGAAGTTGGAAGTCGGAGATTTCAGAGTTCCCAGTTGTTTTGAACGCAGCAATTCTGTTGCGCACCAGCGCCCTACGTCGTCACTACACATGCTATTTTATTCGCCAGATACTCTACACGCCCACCTTCTGGATACGCCAAACACAAAGAGGGACTGATCGAACAGCCAATGGAAGGGCAAATGCTATAAATGCCCACACAGTTAGGGTAAGCGAGGAGATGAAAGAGAGCAGGGTTGTACATTCAACTTCCACATAGTCAAATTCAATACCTAAATTCCAAAATACTGACAAATGCTTACATTTAATCGCTAAAAATGACATGACCCTCCCCTAGATAAAAATGAAATAAATACTAAACCCTCCAGCTGACTGAAATTGAAAAAGCATGACACTCCCCCATTTGCCTCCAGGTAACAATTGCCTAAATGTCGAATGGTCCCTTAGAAGGATAGTCTGCCAGCACCACCATCTGTAGAGAAAGAAGGTTCCACCTGAGCACCAAAGTATCTTAGAAGGTTTGGCATTTTCCACATAAACATACAAAAACACACACACAGGTACATTACCGGTGACTGGTTGGAGGCCGTGAGACAGAGTGGTCCCCTGAAGACACCCTTCACACGCCTGAAGTGGCCGTTGCTCAGGTGTGTGGAGCTGATGACCAGGTAATAGCACGTGCTGCACGACATCCGACCTTGTGGGGCCACGCTCCCCCATGCGCAGGGGTTCGCGTGTTGCGGACGTCGGTCCGTCCGGCTTACCGGACTCTTCACCAGCTGAAGCAGAGTCAAGTGTCCGAGTCCGACCAAGGGGAGGGGAGGCGAGGATATTCAGCTACTGCTCCGGGAAAATGGAACTTCAATAAACTGTTTCTTCTTTATTATTAAATTAATCATTCAGGTTGCTTACAGAAATAAGCATGTGTAATGCACTGAGGGTCCGTTAAATAGTTAGGGCGGTAGGATTTGTAGCCTGTTGATGCCCTAGGTTGCCATGCCAATGTTCAAGTAAAATGAGAAATCTAGCTCCTGGTAAAGAATAGTTATTATATATATATATATCTTTCCTTCTTCCCTTTCCCCTCTCTCGACTATCCCTCTCTCCTTTCAGTTCTGGGGAGAGGCGAGGGTGTTTAGTGTGGCGGTATCTGATGGCATTGCGAACGTCTCGAGCAGATTTACCGAGCAGAGTTAGATGCTGTCGACAGGTGTATTGCGCCCCTGGAAGAAAAAAAACGTTATTTTCCTGATCGATTCCAGACGGTTAGGTTCGTGGGTGTATAACTGTAAATCCAGTCACCGAGTTTATAGTTATCTCTGGTGCATGCAGACAGACACAGGTGCAGCAGAATCTGTGTCCGTTCTCTGAAAAGAGCGCGTGAGTTTTTGGTGTTTGCTGTTGCAGCACGGAGTGTTTAACAAAGCTACAGAGGCTGTTCCCCGATAATCTGTCTCGTCTCTTTCGTTGGTGGAGCTGTCACTGTGACACGCGCGCTCCAGTCACCCGGGTTCCGGCACAGAGGAGGAGGGGGGTATCGCTCATGCCTCGGTTCAGTCGGAGTAATCAGAGGCGCCTTTTCACTCTCTCTCTTTCCTCCGCACACTGTGAGAGGGAACGGGGTCGATGAGGAGAGAGAGTCCCGACTGCGTAATCGTTGCTGCACTACAGCTAAAACCGGTTCTGTTGTGTCTGACAATCAGTCAGGTGTGTGTGTGTGTGTGTGTGGCACATGTCTGTTTGCGGACGGTGATCCAGCGAGTCTTCCAGGAACTTTCTCTCCTCCCTCCCTCCCTCCCCCCATCCCTCTCTCTCTCTCTCTCTCTCTCTCTCTCTCGCTCTCTCTCTCTCCCTCTCTCTCTCTCTCTCTCGCTCTCTCTCTTTCCTTCTCTCTCTCTCTCTTTCCTTCTCTCCTTCTCTTTTCCCTCCCTCATCATTTCATAGCAACCATCAAATTAAAAGCGCCAATTCAGTAAGAAAACCCAAATGGCTCTTTTCACAGAGCTGATCGGCTACTAGTCAAACATTGGTAGTCAATTCGTATCCGTTTTATGATCCATAACTGTTGTGCAAACTCGATTTATGAGGAAATGAAACAACAAATGACAGCGATGGCAATGTTTCCACATATAGGGCACATTTGGGTGATAACCCAGTCAGTCCTGTGAAGTTCCAAATTATTTATCTGAAAACCCATTCTAAACATTTTGGTAGCAGTGTTTTGAATGAATCCCTCCAGTGTAACAAACAGTCATGTACAGTAGTCTGTGTTTTTGACAGCTTGTGTGTGCTGTCTGAGGAGAAAGTTTGAATTGGGACCCAGAAGTAAGATGTTTGTACCATTGGGTGTGAGTTTTTTAAATTGTGTGTGTGGATTTGAGAAAATGGTGAGTTGTTCTAAGAATTGTGTCAAAGCCATTGAAAAAACTGTAAGCATTTATACATTTATACATTCGTATACATTCGTAACATATTGTACGAAATACAATTTGTAGCATATCATACGAAATGGATGATGTTAAACACAACTGTTCACAGTTTTTAGCAACCCATTTTGGCTCGTGAGCACTACAGATCTTAATTTGAGCCAATTTGCTACAGCAGGAAAATAATCATGTTGCAACAGTTATGTCGTTTCTAATGAATGGATATTTTTTGTAGGAGTTGATACATTTTATGTTAGGGTAAATCAAGTCTGAAAATTAAATGGTGAAATTACAAACTTTAAAAGCCTTTTAAAACCTTGAATACACTACAAGTTTGCATTTCCTGCTTTGCAGGTCAATTCTCATAAACAAAAGAATGATCAAATTAAGATCCTACATCTGTACTTTCAAAACTACTGACTGAAATGATACAAAACCTTTGGATCATCACCTTAATTAGCTGGACAAATAGAAAACAAGAACCACTTGACAATGAACGCCTGACTGCAATTGGGGTGGCAGGGTAGCCTAGTGGTTAGAGCGTTGGACTAATAAACGAAAGGTTGTAAGATCGAATACCTGAGCTGACAAGGTGAAAATCTGTAATTCTGCCCCTGAACAAGGCAGTTAACCCACTGTTCCTAGGCCGTCATTGAAAATAAGATTCTTTTCTTAACTGACTTGCCTAGTAAAATAAATAACATGTAAAAAAATTGTTTGAAAATTATGGGAGAGATCTAGAAACTGTAATGTTTGGTGACTGAATGAACTTAGCACAACTTGTCTATAAATACTTGGAAGAAATATGTGAAACATAAATGTCTTTAGTGAATGCCATGCCTTCACAGTATGAGATGTAACTGTCTGTATCAGGATGTCCTGAAACATCCCATCACATCCTCAGGGACTTTCTACTGCCCATAAATATAAAGATATAATACAGGAGGTTTCAGTATGAAACTAGTCCATCTATATATCTCTTGCTATATACAGTTGAGGTTTACATACACCTTAGCCATTAAACTAAGTTTTTCACAATTCCTGGCATTTAATCCCAGTAAAAATGTCTTGGGTCAGTTAGGATCGCCATTTAATTTTAAGAATGTGAAATGTCAGAATAATAGAGAGAATGATTTAGTTCTGCTTTAATTTCTTTCATCACATTCCCAGTGGGTTAGACGTTTACAGTACATACACTCAATTATATTTGGTAGCATTGCATTTAAATTGTTTAACTTGGGTCAAACTTTTCAGGTAGCCTTCCACAAGATTCCCACAATAAGTTGGGTGAATTTTGGCCCATTCCGCATGACAGAGCTGGTGTAACCGAGTCAGGTTTGTAGACCTCCACGCTTTTTCAGTTCTGCCCACAAATTTTCTATAGGATTAAGGTCAGGGCTTTGTGATGGCCACTCCATCATTGTCCATTTGGAAGACCCGTTTTTGACCAAGCTTTATCTTTCTGGCTGATGTCTTGAGATGTTGCTTCAATATACCCACATATGTTTCCTTCATCATGATGCCATCTATTTTGTGAAGTGCACCAGTCCCTCCTGCAGCAAAGCACCCCCACAACATGATGCTGTCTCCCCGCGCTTCATGGATGGGATGGTGTTATTCGGCTTGCAAGCCTCCCCCTTTTTCCTCCAAACATAACGATGGTCATTATGGCCAAACAGTTCTATTTTTGTTTCATCAGACCAGAGGATATTTCTCCAAAAAGTACGATCTTTGTCCCCATGTGCAGTTGCAGACCGTAGTCTGGCTTTTTTATGGCGGTTTTGGAGCAGTGGCTTCTTCCTTGCTGAGCTGCCTTTCAGGTTATGTCGACATACGACTCATTTTACTGTGGATATAGATACATTTGTACCTGGTTCACCAATCATCTTTACAATGTCCTTTGCTGTTGTTCTGGGATTGATTTGCACTTTTCGCACCAAAGTATGTTCATCTCTAGGAGACAGAACGCGTCTCCTTCCTGAGCGGTATGACGGCTGCGTGGTCCCAAGGTGTTTGTACTTGCGTACTATTGTTTGTACAGATGAACGTGGTACCTTCAGACGTTTGGAAATTGCTCCCAAGGATGAACCAGACTTGTAGAGGTCAACAACAAAACATCCTGAGGTCTTGGCTGATTTCTTTTGATTTGCCCATGATGTCAAGCAAAGAGGCACTACGTTTGAAGGCAGTGCTTGAAATAGATCCACAGGTCCACCTCCAATTGACTCAAATTATGTCAATTAGCCTATCAGAAGCTTCTAAAGCCATAACATAATTTTCTGGAATTTTCCAAGCTGTTCAAAGGCACAGTCAATTTAGTGTATGTAAACTTCTGACCCACTGGAATTGTGATACAGTTGAATTATAAGTGAAATAATCTGTAAACAATTGTTGGAAAAATTACTTGTGTCATGCACAAATTAGATGTCCTAACCGACTTGCAAAAACTATAGTTTGTTAACAAGAAATTTGTTGAGTGGTTGAAAAACAACTTTTAATGATTCCAACCTAAGTGTAAACTTCCGACCTCAACTGTATGTACTGTTGTTAACAATCTTTTTTGAAAGTCGGTTAGGACATCTACTTAGTGCATTATATATACAGTGGGGCAAAAAAAGTATTTAGTCAGACATCAATTGTGCAAGTTCTCCTGCTTAAAAAGATGAGAGGCCTGTAATTTTCATCATAGGGACACTTCAACTATGACAGACAAAATGAGAAAAAAAAATCCAGAAAATCACATTGTAGCATTTTTAATGAATTTATTTGCAAATTATGGTGGAAAATAAGTATTTGGTCACCTACAAACAAGCAAGATTTCTGGCTCTCACAGACTTGTAACATCTTCTTTAGAGGCTCCTCTGTCCTCCACTCGTTGCCAGTATTAATGGCACCTGTTTGAACTTGTTATCAGTATACAAGACAGGGTGTGATTATACCCTGATGAAGACAGCTTGGCTGTCGAAACGTTGGATATTACATTTTTGCATCTGAGCTCCTGGAGTGTGCGGCTCTCCTTTATTTTCAAGTTTTCTACTCCGCTAGCCAGCACCTCGCCTAAATAGGTGTGCGTTTCTTTTTCTTCTAGAAGGCACGTTGTGTAAATCAAATGATACAAGTCCCCCAAAAAATCTATTTTAATTCCAGGTTGTCAGGCAACAAAATAGGAAAAATGCCAAAGGAGAGTGAATACTTTCACAAGCCACTGTGTATATATATATATATATATATATATATATATTTACTACAAAAATCTATTAAGGATTGGATACGATGCAGACAATTACATTGATGGAAGTAACAGTCTATCCGCAATATTAAAGCTGATCCACCCCCTAAATTTTTTTAGAAACTAATGTTTGCTTCCAAAACCAGATATTTTATCCTGTGTACCAGCAGGGAAGCGCTCTTTAATTGCCTTTTTTTTCAGTATACAGCCATGGCAGTATGGCCAGTCAGTAATTCCATGCTCCTTTTTAGCCTTCTTACCCATGGAAATAGTGTTAACTGGGTTATTCACCATCACTTCACCCACCCTCTTTATATGCTGCATACTTCTGGGACCATATTTACAAAGTATCCAACACTGTGACTGCTGATCTAGGATCACTTTTGCTTTTCAGATCATGAAAAATAAGTCAGCGGGGACCATATCAAGTGCCTCTAATTAGGAATTATATCAGGTGCGTTTAAAAAATTGTTTTAATTTTTAAATGTTTTTAAATGTTTTATTATTTACAGTCTGCATTTCTGACTGGATTTATGAATCTGCACGAAATAAAGACATCCTCTCTTTTAGTGGAGTATATTTGAGCTTCACTTTCACCTTTTCTTTTCTAAGGAAACATATAGAATATGTGAGATGGAACCTGCACTATTCAAAACCGCAGCCAGATAATTAACTGTGGCCTTGTGTATTCAGTAAAATATGGTCAATCAAGACATGGAACACAATTTCTGGGTTATTAAAATGTTCCCATTCACTCCATATGCTGTGCATTTGTAACATCTTATAAAATGTGATTTTGTTGAATAGAGCTTAATTTAAATACATATTATTATTTTGTATGCTTTCTGATGCTTCCTGATTGATCACAGCTTTGCCCACTCTTGGATAGCTGTGGCCTTGTTTTTTCTTCTTCTTATAAAGATATAAATAATATAAGGAAGAATATAAATATAAAGAACAGAAAACAAGGCCACAGCTATCCCATGGTTGTGGAGAGGGTTAATGATCTGGTTAAGGAACCAAACATTGTAGGTTCAAACCCTGCATGTGCATATAAGGAGAGGGAGAGAGAGAGAGAGAGAGAGAGAGAGAAGGAGAACCAGAAGCAGAAGCAGAGGGAAGAGACTCTCTCTGGTATTTTCTTTCCAGTTCCTCCCTCTGGCTCTTCCCTCTCCCCTCTCCTTATAAAATGAGTGAAATATTACACTTATGGTTTGGCCTCATATTTTCATTCTTATTTCTCACATTTATGCTCTGCAGCTACGATTGCTTTCACATATATTATTATCTGGGGGGAGGGTGTGTGTGTTTTGTGTGAGTCTGTGGGTGGAGGGCTAGCAATAAAGGGCTTCACCCCTAAACACTGGATATTGGCACTGTACAAAGATTAAAAGAGTGAGAGGGAGAACGAGAGAGGGAGAAACAGAGAGAGAGCGAGGGAGAAGCAGAGGGAGAAGCAGAGGGAGAGGGAAGAGACAGTAGCTCTCTCTGGTATCTTTTCTTTCCAGTTAATGCCTCTGGCTATTCCCTCTCTCCTCTCCTTATAAAAACAGTGAAATATCACAGTTATGGTTTGGTGTCATATTTTCACTATTATTTCTCACTTTTATGCTCTGTGGCGAAGATTGCTTCCGAACATATAATAATCTGGTGTGTGTATGTGTGTGTGGGTGGAGGGAGGGATAGCAATAAAGGGCTGCACTCCTTAACCCTGGATATTGGCTCTATGCAAAGATTAAAAGAGTAAGAGAGAAAGAGAGACCGAGAGAGAGAAAGAGAGAGAGCGCAATTAGTAGCCAAAAAATACAATCTCTCCTAGACAACTTTTTAGCCTTAACGTTCTCCTACAGCAAGGTGTAGATTTGGCCGTTTGGAACATAAACTTATATTTGACAAATGTGCCACCTTGGCTAATCTAATGAAATATAAGAGCAAACAAATAAGGAAAAATGGTTTGATATGATTGCAAAAATCTATGGAAGTCATTGAGAAATACAGTACCAGTCAAAAGTGTGGACACACCTAATCATTCAAGGGTCTTCTGTATTTTTACTACTTTCTACATTGTAGAATAATAATGAAGACATCAGAACTATGAAATAACACATATGGAATCATGTAGTAACCAATGAAGTGTTAAACAAATCAACATGTGTTTTATATTTTAGATTCTTCATAGAATAGGCACCCTTTGCCTTGATGACAGCTTTGCACACTCTTGGCATTCTCTCAACCAGCTTCATGAGGAATGCTTTTCCAACAGTCTTGAAGGAGTTCCCACATACAGTATGCTGAGAACTTGTTGGCTGCTTTTCCTTCACTCTGCGGCCCAACTCATCCCAAACCATCTCAATTGGGTTGAGGTCGGGTGATTGTGGAGACCAGGTCATCTGATGCAGCACTCCATCACCCTCCTTGGTCAAATAGCCTGTACACAGCCTGGAGGTGTGTTTTGGGTCATTGTCCTGTTGAAAAACAAATGTTGGTGATCTTTAGTAGTGGTTTCTTTGCAGCAATTCGACCATGAAGGTCTGATTCACACAGTCTCCTTTGAACAGTTGATGTTGAGATGTGTCTGTTACTTGAACTCTGTGAAGCATTTGCTTGGTCTGCAATCTGAGGTGCAGTTAATTCTAATGAATTTATCCTCTGCAGCAGATGTAACTCTGGGTCTTCCGTTCCTGTGGCGGTCCTCATGAGAGCCAGTTTCATCATAGCGCTTGATGGATTTTGCGACTGCACTTGAAGAAACTTTCAAAGTTCTTGAAACTTTCCAGATTGACTGACCTTCATATCTTAAAGTAATGATGGACTGTCATTTCTCTTTGCTTCTTTGAGCTGTTCTTACAATAACATGGACTTGGTCATTTACCAAATAGGGCAATCTTCTGTATACCACCCCTACCTTGTGAAAACACAACTGATTGGCTCAAACGCATTAAGAAAGAAAGAAATTCCATAAATTAACTTTTATCAAGGCACACCTGTTAATTGAAATGTATTCCAGGTGACAACCTCATGAAGCTGGTTGAGAGAATGACAAGACTGTCAGCAAGGCAAAGGGTGGCTACTTTGAAGAATCTCAAATATAAAATATATTTTGATGTATGTAATACTTTTTTGGTTACTACATGATGCCATGTGTGTTATTTCCTAGTTTTGATATCTTCACTATTATTCTACAATGCAGAAAATAGTAAAAAAATAAAGAAAAACCCTTGAATGAGTAGGTGTGTCCAAACTTTTGACTGGTACTGTACATGTATTGTAGGTAGGGGTAAAGTGTCTAGGCAACAGGATAGAACATAAACAGTAGCAACAGCGTATGTGATGAGTCAAAAGGGTCAGTGCAGACAGTCCTCCCGTCATCTACCCATCTGCTCCCTCCATCCCTCTTTGGGATCTGACTGTAGCAGTTGTACTGTTCTTTGTCTGTCTGGAATTGTCCTTTATGTCCTCTCTGTGTAGCTGCTATATATGTAGAGAATAGTAAAACATTATGAAAAACCCTTGAATGAGTAGGTGTGTCCAACCTTTTGACTGGTACTGTACAGTATATCTAGAGAACCAGACAACAAAAATATACAACTTCAATATGGGGAAACACTGAAGCAATACATACACACCCTAAGAACAAAAACAGAACAGCACATTAGAAATCAGTTGGACGTAATTGAGTAATCCATAGAATCAAACCACTTCTGGGAGAATTGTAATAAATTAAACAAACCTCATCATGAGGAATTGGCAATTGAAAAAATGGTTATATGTGGAGAAATCACTTTGCAAACCTCTACAGCAATATAACAAAGAGTCCAGAACAAAAAGATTAAAGACTATCAAAATCCTGTGGATAACCCAATTACAGAACCATAATTATTGGAAAAAGTATACACTGTACAACCCAAAAAGGTTGTGGTGCTGATGGTATTTTAAATGAAATGATCAATTTTACAGACCACAAATTTAAATTGGCTATACTCAAACTCTTCAACATTCTTCTCACTGCAGGGTGTTTTCCTCGATATTTGGAACCAAGGATTGATCACACCAATCTATAAAAATTGAGACAAATTGGACCCAAATAATTAAAGGAATTTGCTTTAACAGCAACTTGGAAAACATTCTCTGCAGTATCATAAATAGCAGACTACGTAATTTCCTTGATAAACACAACGTTCTGAGCAGAAGCCAGATTTGGATATTTACCAAATTACTGTACAACAGACCACATATATACCTTACACATTCTAATTGACAAACAAGTCAACCAAAACAAAGGAAAAATATACTCATATTTTGTAGACTTCAAGAAAGCATTTGATTCATTTGTCACAAAGGTATTTTTTTAATAAACAAATAGAATGTGGTATTGGAGGGAAAACATATTATGTTATTAAATCAATGTACATGAAAAAGAAATGTGTGGTTGAAATTGGCTTCTCCACTCAGGTATGTGGAGTGAAACAGTACTGCTCAATAAGTCCAACACTATTTAACATCTACATTAATGAATTGGCAAAAACATTAGAAGAATCTGTAGCACCTGGTCACACACTACACAACTCTGAAATCAAGTGTCTGCTGTACGCAGCTGACCTGGTGCTGCTGTCTTCCATTAAGGAGGGGTTACAGCAGCATCTAGATCATCTGCACAGGTTCTGTCAGACATAGGCTCTGACAGTTAACCTTAAAAAAACAAATGTAATGATATTCCAAAAGATGTCCGGAAATCAGGATCACAAATATATATTTCAAATCAAATCATGTTTTATTGGTCATATACACATGGTTAGCAGATGTTATTGTGAGTGTAGATTAAATGCTTATGCTTCTAGAGCCGACAGTGCAGCAGTATCTAACAGGTACCTCTACACCTGCATTGCTTGCTGTTTGGGGTTTTAGGCTGGGTTTCTGTACAGCACTTTGTGACATCAGCTGATGTAAGAAGGGCTTTATAAATACATTTGATTGATTGATTGATTGAGGTAATATCTAACAATTCCACAACAAACCTAATACACACAATCTAGTAAAGGAATGGGATAAGAATATATAAATATAAAATATATGGATGAGCAGTGACAGAGCGATGAAGATGCAATAGATAGTTTAGGGAAGATAGTGTAGTATACAGTATACAGTATATACATATGAGATAAGTAATATGAGATATGTAAACATTCTTAAAGTGGCATTATTAAAGTGACTAGTATTCAATTTATTAAAGTGGCCAATGATATCAAGTCTGTAGGTAGGCAGCCACCTCTCTGTGCTAGTGGTGACTGTTTAACAATCTGATGGCCTTGAGATAGAAGCTGTTTTTCAATCTCTCTGTCCCAGCTTTGATGCACCTGTACTGACCTCGCCTTCTGGATGGAAGCTGGGTGAACAGGCAGTGGCTCGGGTGGTTATTGTCCTTGATGATGATTTTTGGCCTTCCAGTGACATTGGGTGTTGTAGGTGTCCTGGAGGGCAGGCAGTTTGTCCCGGTGATGTGTTCTGCAGACCGCACCACCCTCTGGGGAGCCCAGATGTGGGCAGTGCAGTTGCCATACCAGGTGGTGATGCAGTCTGACAGGATGCTCTCGATTGTGCACCTGTAAATGTTAGTGAGGGTTTTTGGTGAAAAGCCACACTTTTCAGACTCCTGAGGTTGAAGAGGTGCTGTTGTGTGGACCATTTCAGTTTGTCGGTGATATGTACACCGTGGAACTTAAAACTTTCCACCTTCTACACTGCTGTCCCATCGATGTGAATAGGGGAGAGACAGAGCTGCATTTCCTAATACACTGTGACAAATACTCAGATGTAAGAGAATCTTTCTTTCCCAAAATTATCATTCAGTACAAAGAATTTGAGACTGGTCTACTACTATTGCTTTAATGCATTGTTATTCTCATTAATATTGTTGTTGTAATTTCTGTTAATGGTAATCGCATTTCCACTACTAGTGTTATTAATTATGCCTTATTGCTGTTGGTCCCAATGTGTGTGTAGAGAGAGAGAGCGATCAAGGGTGAGGGTTAATGTTATCAGCGTACACGGATCACACAATTCAAGGTAAACAGCAGATTACACTCCCATACAGTCCAACCTCGTTCTCACACACACACACACACACACACACACACACACACACACACACACACACACACACACACACACACACACACTCATACACATACACACACACACTCATACACATACACACACACAAAGATGCTTATACACGTTCACACACACATTTCAAGGTAGGCTACTACTCTGTATTACGTAGGTATTTACACCATTAGAAACAATTTATAAACACAATTTATGTGCAGTCATCACACCCACGTGCCCAAGTATCCACCATGTGTTTTTGTGTGTGTGTGTGCACTGTACACACACACACAGAGGCTGGCCGAGTAGTGGGAATACTGCAATTTACTGCCGTATGTGTATGTGGTTTTTGTGTGTTTTTGTTTGTGTGTTGGATGTAGAGCAGACAGAATATAAAAATGCCATGAACAACAGAGTAGTTTGTGCCTGGATATACAATCAGGCATCTGTCTTCTGTGTTCAAATTGATAGGAATGAAATATTCTGTAATCTAAATGTAAATGGAGGTGAAATTTACTGTTGGCTGCTATGTAATTACCTACACTAATATTTATTACTGTTGTGTTTGTATGAGAGAGGGAGAGAGAGTGGGGGAGAGGATGGAGAGAATATAAGAGAATGGAAAGAAGCGATAAAGATAGGGATGTTGTAGGGCAGGGGGGTGGATGGAGGGATGCTGGTTAGAGAGGGGGGATAAAGAGAGAGAGAGAGGGGGGATGTCAGTTGTTGTCTCTCCCAGGGTGTGACCTACAGGGCAAAGCTCTCAGTTGGAGATTGAAAAACATTGTTTTCTGACACCCTGGAATGAGCTCCACACACACACACACACACACACACACACACACACACACACACACACACACACACACACACACACACACACACACACACACACACACACACACACACACACACACTGACAAACCATGTTAGCTGGGTTAACTGTTTATTGATTGGCATTTCTGACTTCACAGTAACTGTATCACTGCTGGGAACCATGGTAGCAACTTAAAGGCATGATACAACAAAATGGAGGAATGTCAAACACCTCAGTGTCCATCTTCTGTTATCCTTAGCCTCACACCTCACCTACTAAACATTTCTAATTCGAGTAGAAATCTTTGAAAGGTAGCCTATGGAAATAAATAACAAGGTTTACTAACAACACAGTACAGTCTTGAGGCACCCTAACAACTTGTTTTGATACCTGATTAGTCACAAATGCAATACACAGTCTTCTTCCAACTGAATTTGGATTGTGCTGAATTGTTGAATTCAATTGTCACAATCGAATTGTGACAGTATTTTTTATATTCTCAACATTATTAGGACTATAAAAATCTCCCTCTCTCTTTCTCTCTCCCTGTCTCTCTTTGACTCTCCTCCAACAGCTCCTTATCCTCTGGGATAGACTGATCAATTCTGTCACACTATTTTTTATATACCTCTTCCTCCCCTTGCTCTTTCGGTCTCACTTCAATTCCCTATTTCCCTCTCGCACTTGCAATCTGCAGGTTTGTGTGTGTGTGTCTGTGTGTGTGTGTGTCTGCGGGTCTCTGTGTGTGTGGCAGGAGTCCACCAGGGCTTTGCCGAATCCTGAGATAATGACAGAGATTTTGAAAGGCTTTATGAGAATCTCTCGTATCAGACACACACAGAGAGGTGTGTGTGAGAGCAAAAGAGAGAAGGAGCAGTAGGGAGAGGCCAGTTATCACTTCAATAACTACGAGTGTGTGTGTGTGTGTGTGTGTGTATGTGTGTGTGTGTGTGTGTGTGTGTGTGTGTGTGTGCGTGTGTGTGTGTGTGTGTGTGTGAGAACGAGGTTGGACTGTATTGGAGTAGAGGTACCTCCCACTCTAAACACATTGGTCAGGGAGAGCCATCCCTGCTGTGATTAGACACATAGGTTTCCATGATACACACACATTTCTCTCAATCACACAGACACAAAATTAACCACCACTTTATGTTGTTCTCCTCATACACTCAAAATCACTATCTTCCATTGTCAGGCTACCTGCAGAGTCTGAAAACAACACTATGATATTAAAGGACATTAAAGCAGATTTAACTACATGGAGCTGACATATTGTATGGCGTTAAATCAGGTCATGGTATTTACTCCACTATTGAATGCAGAAGGGCACACCTGGGTAGGTGAATCAATAGTTTCAATAGTTGATGCAGAAACACACACACACACGCACACACACACATATATACACACACACGCACACATACACACACACACACAGAATGGCTGACTTATACTGTATTGAGTTAGAGAGAAGAGGTCAGCTGTAAATCATTATAAGTTACAAACTCTGGAGACCTGGTCCCTGATTAGATTACACTCAATTTGAGGAAGTCAGAGACCCAGTCAAGCACATTCTAAGATGCATGCATGCATGTACACACTCACACACATTCAAGCCTTTACCTATCAGAGACTGTTAAAGTGTGTGTGTGGAAGGGAGCAGTGAGCAGTGTGCGTGTGTTCGTGCATGCATGCGTGCGTGAATGTGCGTGTGTCAGTAAACAGTGTGTAGGTGGATTTGGGGTCAGTTAATCAGGTCTGGCTTCCCTCACAAAGACTGAGTCTGCAGAAACACATTAACCTATCAACAGCTTGATAGCCTGAGGTCAGCTGACCTGGGGTCAACAACTTCTGATACAAATACTCCCGAAGTTCACACACACACACACACACACACACACACACACACACACACACACACACACACACACACACACACACACACACACACACACACACACACACACACACACACACACACACACACACACAACTTCTGTTCATATACTCTAGCCTCAGAATCTATGTACCCTAGGATATAGTTCAGAGAGAAAGAGAAAGAAAGAGAGAGAAACCATTGTGTATCTCCCAACAAAGACAAAAACAACATCATAAACGTCCTCTGGTTGACTGGCCATAATGATACTGTGGGCAATACACAATCCCCCACTATCTCTCTCTTCATCTCTCTCTCTCTCTCTCTCGTGTTCTTTGTTGTTCAGAGAAAGGATGCGAGAGATAAGCGATGGTTTTTCCCTCTCTTTGTCTCTCCGTCTATGCCCCCTCCTCTCCCCTCTCCCCACTCAACCTATCCCTTTCTCCCCTATCCCACTCTCTTCCTTTTTCTCTATCATACTCACTCGCTCTCTCTGTCTCTCTCTCGCTCTCTGAGGTGATGTACAGTTGAAGTTGGAAGTTTACATACACTTAGGTTGGAGTCATTAAAACCTTTTTTACAACCACTCCACACATTTCTTGTTAACAAACTATAGTTTTGGCAAATCGGTTAGGACATCTACTATATGCATTTAGTAGATGTCCTGTTTACAGACAGATTATTTCACTTATAATTCAACTGTATCACAATTCCAGTGAGTCAAAAGTTTACATACACTAAGTTGACTGTGCCTTTAAACAGCTTGGAAAATTCCAGAAAATGATGTCATGGCTTTAGAAGCTTCTGATAGTGTTACGGCTTTCGTTGTGGGAAGGAGAAGCGGACCAAAATGTGGCGTGTAGATTACGATTCATGTTTAATGACAAACACACTAAACACAACATTACAAAACAATGAACGTAACGAAAACCGAAACAGCCTATACTTGTGTAAACTAACACAGAACAAGGACACTAAGGACATAAGGACAATCACCCACGAAACACTCAAAGAATATGGCTGCCTAAATATGGTTCCCAATCAGAGACAACGATAAACACCTGCCTCTGATTGAGAACCACTTCAGACAGCCATAGACTTAACTAGAACACCCCACTAAGCTACAATCCCAATACAAACACACCACATACAAAAACCCATGCCACACCCTGGCCTGACCAAATAAATGAAGAAAAACACAAAATACTTAGACCAGGGCATGACAGATAGGCTAATTGACATAATTTGAGTCAGTTGGAAGTTTACCTCTGGATGTATTTCAATGCCTACCTTCCAGCTCAGTGCCTCTTTGCTTGACATAATGGGAAAATCAAAGGAAATCAGCCAAGATCTCAGAAAAACAATTGTAGACCTCCACAAGTCTGGTTCCTCCTTGGGAGCAATTTCCAATCACCTGAAAGTACCATGTTCATCTGTTCAAACAATAGTACCCATGTTATAACACCATGGGACCACGCAGCCGTCATACTGCTCAGGTATGAGACGCGTTCTGTCTCCTAGAGATGAACGTACTTTGGTGCGAAAAGTGCAAATCAATCCCAGAACAACAGCAAAGGACCTTGCGAAGATGCTGGAGGAAACAGGTACAACAGTATCTATATCCACAGCATAACAAGTCCTATATCTACATAACCTGAAAGGCCGTTCAGCAAGGAAGAAGCCACTGCTCCAAAACCGCCAATAAAAAGCCAGACTACGGTTTGCAACTGCACATGGGGACAAAGATCATACTTTTTGAGAAAAGGCCTCTGGTCTGATGAAACAAAAATATAACTGTTTGGCCATAATGACCATTGTTATGTTTGGAGGAAAAAGGGGGATGCTTGCAAGCCGAATAACACCATCCCAACCGAAGCTAGGGGTGGCAGCATCATGTTGTGGGGGTGCTTTGCTGGAGGGACTGGTGCACTTCACAAAATAGATGGCAACATGAGGAATGGAACATTATGTGGATATATTGAAGCAACATCTCAAGACATCAGTCAGGAAGATAAAGCTTGGTCGCAAATGGGTCTCCAAATGGACAATGACCCCAAGCATACTTCCAAAGTTGTGGCAAAATGGCTTAAGGACAACAAAGTCAAGGTATTCGAGTGCCCATCACAAAGCCCTGACCTCAATCCTATGGAATGTTTGTTGGCAGACCTGAAAAGGCGTGTGCGAATAAGGAGGCCTACAAACCTGACTCAGTTACACCAGCTCTGTCAGGAGGAATGGGCCAAAATTCACCCAACATTGTGGGAAGGCTAACGGAAACGTTTGAACCCAAGTTAAACAATTTAAAGGCATTGCTACCAAACACTAATTGAGTGTATGTAAACGTCTTTGACCCACCCACCTAAAACAGGGATTAAAGGATTAAATGTCAGTAATTGTGAAAAACTGCATTTAAAAGTATTTGACTAAGGTGTATGTAAACTTCCGACTTCAACTGTATGTCTGACCTTCGGTGTGAAAACCTCTTTTGCTGCCAAATGCTTCTTTAACCGCTCCATGATTCACAGGACATTACTTCCTGTGACCCTGCTCTCAGCCAGTCAGAACACATTATGGCCATGTGTCGAAGAGGGGAGGAGCAAGAGAGTATTGGCTGACAACAGGGTTTTAGAAGAGCATTTGTGGAGAGTCATTGTCACTTTCCATTTTAAACTGTTTTCTATTGTGTGTTCTTATACTCTCATTGAGAGTTATGCTGAACTTCCCCATCTTAATTTAGTGGTTCCATACATCTCTGTGAACTCTATGCCTGGTCTCATCTCATCAGCTGATTGAACATCACAACCTAGAAGTAACTGTCAACCAGACTCTATGATTGGCTCTATAACATATAATCTCTTTCCTGGAATGAAGACAGATAGGAAGAGTGTCTTTCTCCCCAGAGCATGCAGGTGTGATCGGGTCCATAATGACAACTGTCTGTCTAGGATGATCACTGTCATTGATTCGAACACCTGTCTGGAATAATCACAAGCATTGATTAGCTGTTTTTTTGAGGACCAGATCAATAAAAACACTGGATAGAAACTCCAAGCGCCTCAGGATCGACAGTCCACTTCATTTGACAGACGTAGAGAGGATAGGCACACGAGCACACACACACACACACACACACACACACACACACACACACACACACACACACACACACACACACACACACACACACACACACACACACACACACACACACACACACACACACACACACACACACACACACACACACACACACACACCATCCTTGAATTTAAGTGGTTGGTTCCGGGGTTTTCTGTACTCCTGATCTAGAGCTCTCTAGTACATTACTCTCATCTCTGTCTGAATATATGCTGATTAAGGGAGTAGAGGAGAGGAGGGGGAGGGTAAAGGATGGGGGGATGGAAGAGGAGGGGGGATGAAAGAGGAGGGGGGATGAAAGAGGAGGGGGAGGGAAGAGAGGGTAGGGAGGCTTGGCAAGAGGAAGGGGTGGGTGAGATATGGGCAGTGAATTGCTGTCGAAGTGCATTTAAGCTACATTTAATCTCTGGAATTTGGCAAGAGGGGATAGTTGTGCTGTGTGCGAGCGCAGGCGCGCTAACACACACACACACACACACACACACACACACATACACATTCCACATACACACACACCCACAGTGCATAACTTTTAGTGAATGTGTTGCAGTGCCATTAATAGTGTGAGGGCAAAGAAGGGCTGTACCTTAACGATCTCCATTCCCCAGCCTCAGACTCTGACACACACTTTTACTCCAGGATGGGCTGGGTTCAAGTCAGGACAGAACATTAGGACCACACCTTGGCCTCGCTCCATCCACTTGATTCTCATTGTTCTTTTAGTAAGAAGATTGATAATGGATAAAAACAATCATATCCATTATAGAATTAAACATCAAAATCTATCCATCATTCAAAACAGTGTACTTATTATCACAGGAGGCTGCTGAGAATGGCTGAGAGAATGGGTATGGCTGAGAGAATGGGTATGGCTGAGAGAATGGGTATGGCTGAGAGAATGGGTATGGCAGAGAGAATGGGTATGGCAGAGAGAATGGGTATGGCAGAGAGAATGGGTATGGCTGAGAGAATGGGTATGGCTGAGAGAATGGGTATGGCTGAGAGAATTGGTTATGGCTGAGAGAATGGGTATGGCAGAGAGAATGGGTATGGCAGAGAGAATGGGTATGGCTGAGAGAATGGGTATGGCTGAGAGAATGGGTATGGCAGAGAGAATGGGTATGGCAGAGAGAATGGGTATGGCTGAGAGAATGGGTATGGCAGAGAGAATGGGTATGGCTGAGAGAATGGGTATGGCTGAGAGAATGGGTATGGCTGAGAGAATGGGTATGGCTGAGAGAATTGGTTATGGCTGAGAGAATGGGTATGGCAGAGAGAATGGGTATGGCAGAGAGAATGGGTATGGCAGAGAGAATGGGTATGGCTGAGAGAATGGGTATGGCTGAGAGAATGGGTATGGCAGAGAGAATGGGTATGGCAGAGAGAATGGGTATGGCTGAGAGAATGGGTATGGCGGAGAGAATGGGTATGGCAGAGAGAATGGGTGGCAGAGAGAATGGCTGAGAGAATGGGTATGGCTGAGAGAATGGGTATGGCTGAGAGAATGGGTATGGCTGAGAGAATGGGTATGGCAGAGAGAATGGGTATGGCAGAGAGAATGGGTATGGCAGAGAGAATGGGTATGGCAGAGAGAATGGGTATGGCAGAGAGAATGGGTATGGCTGAGAGAATGGGTATGGCTATGGCTGAGAGAATGGGTATGGCTGAGAGAATGGGTATGGCTGAGAGAATGGGTATGGCTGAGAGAATGGGTATGGCTGAGAGAATGGGTATGGCTGAGAGAATGGCTGAGGGAATGGGTATGGCTGAGAGAATGGGTATGGCTGAGAGAATGGGTATGGCTGAGAGAATGTATGGCTGAGAGAATGGGTATGGCTGAGAGAATGGGTATGGCTGAGAGAATGGGTATGTATGGCTGAGAGAATGGGTATGGCTGAGAGAATGGGTATGGCTGAGAGAATGGGTATGGCTGAGAGAATGGGTATGGCTGAGAGAATGGGTATGGCTGAGAGAATGGGTATGGCTGAGAGAATGGGTATGGCAGAGAGAATGGGTATGGCAGAGAGAATGGGTATGGCTGAGAGAATGGGTATGGCTGAGAGAATGGGTATGGCTGAGAGAATGGGTATGGCTGAGAGAATGGGTATGGCTGAGAGAATGGGTGGTATGGCTGAGAGAATGGGTATGGCTGAGAGAATGGGTATGGCTGAGAGAATGGGTATGGCTGAGAGAATGGGTATGGCTGAGAGAATGGGTATGGCTGAGAGAATGGGTATGGCTGAGAGAATGGGTATGGCTGAGAGAATGGGTATGGCAGAGAGAATGGGTATGGCTGAGAGAATGGGTATGGCTGAGAGAATGGGTATGGCTGAGAGAATGGGTATGGCTGAGAGAATGGGTATGGCAGAGAGAATGGGTATGGCTGAGAGAATGGGTATGGCTGAGAGAATGGGTATGGCTGAGAGAATGGGTATGGCTGAGAGAATGGGTATGGCTGAGAGAATGGGTATGGCTGAGAGAATGGGTATGGCTGAGAGAATGGGTATGGCTGAGAGAATGGGTATGGCTGAGAGAATGGGTATGGCTGAGAGAATGGGTATGGCAGAGAGAATGGGTATGGCTGAGAGAATGGGTATGGCTGAGAGAATGGGTATGGCTGAGAGAATGGGTATGGCTGAGAGAATGGGTATGGCTGAGAGAATGGGTATGGCTGAGAGAATGGGTATGGCAGAGAGAATGGGTATGGCTGAGAGAATGGGTATGGCTGAGAGAATGGGTATGGCTGAGAGAATGGGTATGGCTGAGAGAATGGGTATGGCTGAGAGAATGGGTATGGCTGAGAGAATGGGTATGGCTGAGAGAATGGGTATGGCTGAGAGAATGGGTATGGCTGAGAGAATGGGTATGGCTGAGAGAATGGGTATGGCTGAGAGAATTGGTTATGGCTGAGAGAATGGGTATGGCTGAGAGAATGGGTATGGCTGAGAGAATGGGTATGGCTGAGAGAATGTGCATGGCTGAGAGAATGGGTATGGCTGAGAGAATGTGTATGGCTGAGAGAATGGGTATGGCAGAGAGAATGGGTATGGCTGAGAGAATGGGTATGGCTGAGAGAATGGGTATGGCTGAGAGAATTGGTTATGGCTGAGAGAATGGGTATGGCAGAGAGAATGGGTATGGCTGAGAGAATGGGTATGGCTGAGAGAATGGGTATGGCTGAGAGAATGGGTATGGCTGAGAGAATGGGTATGGCTGAGAGAATGGGTATGGCAGAGAGAATGGGTATGGCTGAGAGAATGGGTATGGCTGAGAGAATGGGTATGGCTGAGAGAATGGGTATGGCTGAGAGAATGGGTATGGCAGAGAGAATGGGTATGGCTGAGAGAATGGGTATGGCTGAGAGAATGGGTATGGCTGAGAGAATGGGTATGGCTGAGAGAATGGGTATGGCAGAGAGAATGGGTATGGCAGAGAGAATGGGTATGGCAGAGAGAATGGGTATGGCAGAGAGAATGGGTATGGCAGAGAGAATGGGTATGGCTGAGAGAATGGGTATGGCTGAGAGAATGGGTATGGCTGAGAGAATGGGTATGGCTGAGAGAATTGGTTATGGCTGAGAGAATGGGTATGGCTGAGAGAATGGGTATGGCTGAGAGAATGGGTATGGCTGAGAGAATGGGTATGGCTGAGAGAATGTGCATGGCTGAGAGAATGGGTATGGCTGAGAGAATGTGCATGGCTGAGAGAATGGGTATGGCAGAGAGAATGGGTATGGCTGAGAGAATGGGTATGGCTGAGAGAATGGGTATGGCTGAGAGAATTGGTTATGGCTGAGAGAATGGGTATGGCAGAGAGAATGGGTATGGCTGAGAGAATGGGTATGGCTGAGAGAATGGGTATGGCTGAGAGAATGGGTATGGCTGAGAGAATGGGTATGGCTGAGAGAATGGGTATGGCTGAGAGAATGGGTATGGCAGAGAGAATGGGTATGGCTGAGAGAATGGGTATGGCTGAGAGAATGGGTATGGCTGAGAGAATGGGTATGGCTGAGAGAATGGGTATGGCAGAGAGAATGGGTATGGCTGAGAGAATGGGTACGGCTGAGAGAATGGGTACGGCAGAGAGAATGGGTACGGCAGAGAGAATGGGTATGGCTGAGAGAATGGGTACGGCTGAGAGAATGGGTACGGCAGAGAGAATGGGTACGGCTGAGAGAATGGGTACGGCTGAGAGAATGGGTATGGCTGAGAGAATGGGTATGGCTGAGAGAATGGGTATGGCTGAGAGAATGGGTATGGCAGAGAGAATGGGTATGGCAGAGAGAATGGGTATGGCTGAGAGAATGGGTATGGCTGAGAGAATGGGTATGGCAGAGAGAATGGGTATGGCAGAGAGAATGGGTATGGCTGAGAGAATGGGTATGGCTGAGAGAATGGGTATGGCTGAGAGAAATGGCAGAGAGAATGGGTATGGCAGAGAGAATGGGTATGGCTGAGAGAATGGGTATGGCTGAGAGAATGGGTATGGCTGAGAGAATGGGTATGGCTGAGAGAATGGCTCATAATAATGGCCGGAACGGTACAAATTAAATGGCATCAAACGTTCCACGATTTCCACTCCAGTCATTACCATGAGCCCATGAGTTCTCCCCAATTAAGGTGTCACCAACCTCCTGTGTTACTCATACCCCCAACCATTATCCCTCTTATCAAATGTGAAGATCAAGGTCAAGCTATTGCTATGTGACGACTCTGGTAAATGTTTTACTCTTATAGAGAACGACTCAGAGTAGAGTGGTGGTATGGAGACCCAGGTAACAGAATTATAGACCATCTTTTTCTTTTTTATAGGAACAGATTTGAGGTGATTGAAAGAATGATTGTATCCCTCACTCTTCTCGCTGAGTGAAATGAGTGAACGTGTCAATTCCCCATTGGTCTCTCATGCTGATATAGATTAACAACAATGTTTGTTGCTGATCTTTTCCCATATGTCCTAGGTGAATTTGTACACATACCCCCTGTTATATTAGTGGCTTTTGAGAGGCTGAATAGAATATAGACCATAAGAACCACATAAAGGATTTATCATTGGTGGGAGTTTACTGTGTGTGATCTCCTATCTATAACTGATCATTGTCATTGTCCTGGAATCTTGGATTTTTGTCTCACAAAGTGAAATCTTGCTCTATACTCCCCTCTCCTCCCATCTCCATCTCTATCTCTTTCAACTCCTTTCTTTCTCCATCTATCGTTTCTTCCTCCTCTCGTTCGCCATCCTCCACCCTTGCTTCATCTCTCTTTCTTTTCTCCCCTCTCATTCTCCTCCCTCCCTCACTCGTTCTCCCTCCTCCTCTCATTTTCCATCCTCTCTCTCTCTCCCCCCTAACCCCCTAACCCCCTAACCCTTTCCCATAGGAAGGTGTTTTAGTCTATTTCAGGAACATCATGTTCTGACAGCTTTCACACATTCCTCCCTGGCATTAGCACTCGGTAGTGCAACGTGACACATACACACAGTTTGTGTTGTCAGTAGCAGTCAGGCCCATCTTCTGGTCAGTAACAAACGCCAGGTCATACAAGTTTACTGTGCTGACAATTACAATATATACAGCATATACTTTATAACTCAACAAAACAGTGCACTGCACTCATTCATCTCATTAGGAAGGATACTGTTTATATTGATCAAGACACATCCAGTCCTTTACTGTCAACGGCCTGTCAGAATGTCATTTTACCATCATCATAACGTGTTATATCCCTGTCGGCCATCTGTTATGACAAGTTATACTGCAAAAATGGTGTATTCTGTCTGGCACTTACATTTTTTGGAGTGCAGAGGTGTGACACGGAAATGTCAACCCAGTCACTGACGAATAACACGCCTCCATTCACACAAACACGTTCCATTGGCTACTTAATTGAATCTCCACGGTTACCTGGCTGGCTATGTGACCTGGACACAGCTAGAGGGATTACTGTCTCACACAGACACCCACACACACCGGCACACGTGCACACACACACACACACACACACACACACACACACACACACACACACACACACACACACACACACACACACACACACACACACACACACACACACACACACACACACACACACACACACACACACACACACACAACAATGAAAGCCTCTTCTGAGGTGTGATTCTGAGCTCAGTGTTTCTCTGATCCTGTTGAAGCCTGTATGTTCACATCCGCTCACAGCTAGGGGAAAGTCTCAGTGTGTTAGTGCTGTGCTCAAACTAACCCTTACACACCCTACAGCTCTCCCAGACCAGAGCTGTCCTCTCCTGGAATTAGTCAGAGATTAAAATAGCACTTTTTCCGGAGGAAACTGGTGAAAGTGTCTGAATGAGAACTCTATGCTACTGCCTGCTGCGAGACTTGTCTGTCTCTGTCTGTCTCTCAACAGGGGAGGAATATGAATGATTTACAATAACAACGTTTTTCACTCCATGATGGTCACTGTTTGTCAGCTCCACCTGGTTGCTGTGTGTGTCTGTGTGTGTGTGGTTTCTGCGGAATCCCAAGGTTAACAGGAAGGGGATTCAGACTAATTAAGCATTTTCTCCTGTGAGAACCAATCAGATCAGCCCTGGAGTAACCCTAGTAACAGCATGTAACAGGGCGGGTCAAAGACCACTAGTCTCACAGCGGTCAGACAGAAATTAACCGACATACACACCGAGACAAAAATGCCAGTGCACAAAACCCTCCCTCTCTCTCTCTCGCTCTCACTCTCGCACTCGCTCTTGCTCTCTCACTCACTCATTCCGGGAGAATTCGGATACTTTATGGCTGCTAAGCAGTTCATTCTGGGATCTGCCTACAATAAAAGATTTGAGATCCATACAGCAACAAATAATATGAAACATTCTTATTATTATGTCTTTATGGCATAAACAAATGCACAAGTCAGCATTGTGGCCCAACATCTGCTCTCTAATCCACCATCCAGTTCACAGAACTTCATCTGCTTTCTCATCCACCATCCAGTTCGCAGGACTTCATCTGCTCTCTCATCCACCATCCAGTTCACAGAACTTCATCTGTTCTCTCATCCACCATCCAGTTCGCAGGACTTCATCTGCTCTCTCATCCACCATCCAGATCACAGGACTTCATCTGCTCTCTCATCCACCATCCAGTTCACAGAACTTCATCTGTTCTCTCATCCACCATCCAGTTCGCAGGACTTCATCTGCTCTCTCATCCACCATCCAGTTCACAGAACTTCATCTGTTCTCTCATCCACCATCCAGTTCGCAGGACTTCATCTGCTCTCTCATCCACCATCCAGATCACAGGACTTCATCTGCTCTCTCATCCACCATCCAGTTCACAGAACTTCATCTGTTCTCTCATCCACCATCCAGTTCGCAGGACTTCATCTGCTCTCTCATCTACCATCCAGATCACAGGACTTCATCTGCTCTCTCATCCACCATCCAGTTCACAGGACTTCATCTGCTCTCTCATCCACCATCCAGTTCGCAGGAATTCATCTGCTCTCTCATCCACCATCCAGTTCACAGAACTTCATCTGCTCTCTCATCCACCATCCAGTTCGCAGGACTTCATCTGCTCTCTCATCCACCATCCAGTTCACAGAACTTCATCTGCTCTCTCATCCACCATCCAGTTCACAGAACTTCATCTGCTCTCTCATCCACCATCCAGATCACAGGACTTCATCTGATGTGTGATTCTCAGCTCAGTGTTTCCTGCCCGACACCTGCCTGTTCAGGTTTGCATGCCCACGGCATACATTGCTATGCTACAAAGGCATGTACACACACACACGCACACACACACACACACACACACACACACACACACACTACAAAGACATGAATAATTTCTATCAGACTAGATCCCTTAACCTTTCCCTGATATACGTGCGTGCGCGTGCAAACACACACACACGCAGACAGACAGAGCTTGTCCAAGAGGAGATCCGGGTTCAACGACATGTAACATAAAGTACATTTGTAGTAGTGTTTTGCACTAAAAACCTCTGCGGGATGAAGGAATATTAGAAATGACATTCATCTTCATCCATTTATTACTGTGATATGGTACATGTTGTATTAACTGCTGACTGGGGCAAACAGACATCTGGTAACATGTTCAATTAAAACACAACACAACAAATTAGAATAATAAACAGAATTCTTTCATATAATACACAATACAGTACTAAATAATGTTACTTTTCTAATGAGCATGTCAGTAGGAACATGACAGGATATAATTCTGCCTGTTTTGTCAGTAAGTTATGATAAATATTAAAAAATCAAAATCAAATCAAATTTATTTGTCACATACACATGGTTAGCAGATGTTAATGCGAGTGTAGCGAAATGCTTGTGCTTCTAGTTCCGACAATGCAGTAATAACCAACAAGTAATCTAACTAACAATTCCTAAACTACTGTCTTATACACAGTGTAAGGGGATAAAGAATATGTACATAAGGATATATGAATGAGTGATGGTACAGAGCAGCATAGGCAAGATACAGTAGATGGTATCGAGTACAGTATATACATATGAGATGAGTATGTAAACAAAGTGGCATAGTTAAAGTGGCTAGTGATACATGTATTACATAAGGATGCAGTCGATGATATAGAGTACAGTATATACATATGCATTGTTTAAAGTGGCTAGTGATATATTTACATCATTTCCCATCAATTCCCATTATTAAAGTGGCTGGAGTTGAGTCAGTGTCAGTGTGTTGGCAGCAGCCACTCAATGTTAGTGGTGGCTGTTTAACAGTCTGATGGCCTTGAGATAGAAGCTGTTTTTCAGTCTCTCGGTCCCAGCCAGGATGCTCTCGATTGTGCATCTGTAGAAGTTTGTGAGTGCTTTTGGTGACAAGCCAAATTTTTTCAGCCTCCTGAGGTTGAAGAGGCGCTGCTCTCATCCACCATCCAGTTCACAGAACTATTATTTTATGTTTGTTAGTATTCATATTGTTGTTATTTTACTATAGTAAAGATAGGATGTAATTACCATAACAATGTCCTATAATTTCCAATAAAACAGGAATTCCACAGAAAGTATGTTCCACATAGATCACCATTGCCTGAACGCACACAACCACTTTAGTTGGAGCATTCTGTTCTGACAGACAAGCCAGGGAAATTTAATTCTGAGCTATTACTGAAATAGCACATTCCAATGATGTGGGTGAATGGCACATGGTTGGTCAAAATTGTTGAAGGCCCCTGCGAGAATTGAAATCACAAACCCTGATATACCACTGCGCCGAGGCCATTGCTCATTAGTCTACCAACAGCCTCATCATGTCAAACTCAAGGCAACTTAATGATTTAAAGAACACTCTCATCTGAAAAGAGACAAGCATGTTAACACAGCCTGGCTCTTAATGCAGAGGCAGCTCTGTACCATTGTTGTGAGTGTTCTATAGAGTAGAGACTTCTAGAAAAATGCCGCAGTTTACTTTGTAAAAGTCTACGTAAAAGAGAGGGAATGCTGCAGAATGTGGAAACCATCGAAATCTCTAAAATCAGCAGTTTCATGAAATTCCTCCCAGCTTTGATACCTGCAGCTTGGGTCGGGCTGATTTCCATTGCCTGGTGAAACAAGGACAGCATTGTTATAGTATACAAACACACACACACACACACACACACACACACACACACACACACACACACACACACACACACACACACACACACACACACACACACACACACACACACACACACACACACACACACACACACACACACACACACACACACACAAATCCCCAAAGCAGCAGTTTCATCCAATCTGTTTTTTATTCCTCATAAAGCCATCTTCTAATAGTTTCATAATGAACGCCTGTGTTTGTCTGCGAAGCCAGTGATGGAATATTTATGGGGTATACTTATGGGACGTTCTGTTTTTATCTCACATCTTTATTCTTCCTTAGAATCCCCAGCTTCTTCTCCAAAACCTAAACCTTAATTTGAACCCAATACTAAACCTGGCAAGTGTCTTCACGGACATGTCCAACATCTCCTTGTCTCAGTCTGTAATCCCAACATGTTTCAAGCAGACCAACATTGTACCTCTTCCTGTTCCTCAAAAGTAACCGAGAGAAAGGCCTGGGAAATTGTCAAAGAAACCAGCCACCTAAGCCATAGACTGTTCACTCGGCTACTGAACGGCAAGTGGTACTGGAGCGCCAAGTCGGGGACCAAAAGGAACCTGAACAGCTTCTACCCCCAAGCCATAAGACTGAGAGACAGAGACACACACACAGAGAGAGAGAGAGACAGAGAGAGAGAGAGCGAGAGAGAGAGAGAGAGAGAGAGAAAGAGAGAGAGAGATGTTCTACTATAAACTGTGATAGCCTCTCTTTCTCCCTCTGTCTCACTCTCTCACCCTCTTTCTCTCTTATGGTCACTTACTGTCAGCAGCATACCACCCTGCATCCCACTGCTGGCTTTCCTCAGAAGTTAAGCAGGGTTGGTCCTGGATGGGAGACTAGATTCTGCTGGAAGTGGTGATGAAGGCACTTTTTCCTCTGGTCAAAAAAATAAATATCCCAATGCCCCAGGGTAGTGATTGGGGACTTTGCCCTGTGTATGATGGGTTGTTAAATGGGCCAAGTAAAGCCCCCCCCCCCCCCGGCCAAACCCTTCCCTATCCCGGACGACACTGGGCCAATTGTGCGCCGCTCTATGGGACTCCCGGTCACGGACGGTTGTGACACAGCCTGGGATTGAACCCCTGACTATAGTGACGCCGCCACACTGCTATGCAGTGCCTTAGACGAGGAATGTTTTCATATGTTGATGTGTATCTACAATATGTAGATTTACAGTATTTACATTTACAGTATGTTGATGTACTGTAAATGTGGTTATAATGTTATGTACCTGAGCAGTCTGGTTCCTGGAGCTGAGGTGGTTAAAGGATTCAACACTCTGTCTGCCTGGGCTCTGCAGAATGGACCACTGGCCGGGAAACAGGTACACGCACATAAACACAACACAATAAAGAAAACAAATAATTGAGAAAATATAAGGGAGTATTCTGTGGGTTGTGGGGCCAGTGTGGAGGCATTTTGTTTGTTTTACTTACATTTTAGTGAATTTCCATTGCCTGGTGAAACAAGGACAGCATTGTTATAGTATACAAACACACACACACACACACACACACACACACACACACACACACACACACACACACACACACACACACACACACACACACACACACACACACACACACACACACACACACACACACACACACACACACACACACACACACACACACACACACACACACACACACTTAGCTATGTTGTGGAGATGAGGCACTTCATGCCTCAGCTTCAGAGAGAAAAACAAACACCTCAACCCTCTGGAGAGCAGACCTAAATCTGCCTCACATGCTCTTTGAACACACACACTGCTCTTCCCTCATAACTACCTATTTTTCAACACAATAGAGCACTGCAGTAGTGTTTGTTTGTGTGTTAATGTGTGTATGTGACAGAGAAAGATAAAGAGAGTGAGTGTGAGTGTGTGTGTGTGTGTGTGTGTGTGTGTGTGTGTGTGTGTGTGTGTGTGTGTGTGTGTGTGTGTGTGTGTGTGTGTGTGTGTGTGTGTGTGTGTGTGCGCGTGTGCGTGTGTGCATGCGTGAGAAAGAGGTGTGTGTGTGTGAGAGTGTGCATGCATGCGTATGTGCATTCCCTGCCTTGCAGTTTGATTAAATCCACAGGGGTGCTCTGCTTGTGTCACAATTACATTCAGACAGAGATCCTTGGTCCACGTCCCAATACTATTACTTTACTAGTAATGTACAGAGACACGGCTCACTGCTCGGTCCACTTACACACAATATCTAGTGAAACTACTCTTGATTCTCTCCCCAATACACTATACAGTTGAAGTTTTACATACACTTAGGTTGGAGTCATTAAAACTAATTTTTCTACCACTCCACACATTTCTTGTTAATAAACTATAGTTTTGGAAAGTCGGTTAGGACATCTACTTTGTGCATTACACAAGGAATTTTTCCAGCAGCTCTTTCAGACAGATTATTTCACTTATAATTCACTGTATCACAATTCCAGGGGGTCAGAAGTTTACAACCACTAAGTTGACTGTGCCTTTGTGGATGTCTTTCAAGGCCTACCTTCAAACTCTTTGCTTCACATCATGGGAAATCAAAAGAAATCAGCCAAGACCTCAGAAAAAAATTGTAGCCCTCCACAAGTCTGATTCATCCTTGGGAGCAATTTCCAAACGACTAAATGTTTATTGTGCAAACAATAGAATGCACGTATAAACACCATGGGAACACGCAGCCGTCATACCGCTCAGGAAGGAGACGCGTTCTGTCTCCTAGAGATTAACGTACTTTGGTGCGAAAAGTGCAAATCAATCCCAGAACAACAGCAAAGGACCCTGTGAAGATGCTGGAGGAAATGGGTACAAAAGTATCTATATCCACAGTAAAAATGAGTCCTATATCGACATAACCTGAAAGGCCGCTCAGCAAGGAAGAAGCCACTGCTCCAAACCGCCACAAAAAAGCCAGACTACGGTTTGCAACTGCACAAGAGGACAAAGATTTTTGGAGAAATGTCCTCTGGTCTGATGAAACAAAAATAGAACTGTTTGGTCACAATGACCATCATTATGTTTGGAGCAAAAAGGGGGATGCTTGCAAGCCGAACAACACCATCCGATCCGTGAAGCACGGGGGTGGCAGCATCATGTTGTGGGGGTGCTTTGCTGCAGGAGGGACTGGTGCACTTCACAAAATAGATGGCATCATGAGGAAGGAAATATTGTGGGTATATTGAAGCAACATCTCAAGATCTCTCAACATCTCAATCCAGATAGCAGATGTTCTGAAAGACCTGCAAAACCTGGACCCATACAAATCAGCTGGGCTACACAATCTGGAACCTCTCTTTCTAAAACTCTCCTCCGCCATTGTTGCAACCCCTATTACCAGTCTGTTCAAACTCTCTTTCGTATTGTCCGAGATCCCTGAAGATTGGAAAGCTTCCCCTCATCAAAGGGGGTGACACTCTAGACCCAAACTGTTAAAGACCTATATCCATCCTGCCCTGCCTTTCTAAAGTCTTCAAAAGCCAAGTTAATTAACAGATCACTGACCATTTCGAATCAAACCGCACCTTCTCCGCTGTGCATTCCGGTTTCCCGAACTGGTCATGGGTGCACCTCAGCCACCCTCAAGGTACTAAACGAAATCATAACCGCCATCAATAAAAGACAGTACTGTGCAGCCGTCTTCATTGACCTGGCCAAGGCTTTTGACTCTGTCAATCACCGTATTCTTATCGGTAGCCTCAATAGCCTTGGTTTCTCAAATGACTGCCTCGCCTGGTTCACCAAATACATCGCAGACCGAGATCAGTGTTTTAAATCGGAGGGCCTGCTGTCCGGACCTCTGGCAGTCTCTATGGGGGTACCACAGGGTTCAATTCTCGGGCTGACTCTTTTCTCTGTATATATCAACGATGTCGCTCTTGCTGCGGGTGATTCCCTGATCCACCTCTACACAGACGACACCATTCTGTATACCTCTGGCCCTTGTTTGGACACTGTGTTAACAAACCTCCAACTGATCTTCAATGCCACACAACACTCCTTCCGTGGCCTCCAACTGATCTTAAACGCTAGTAAAACCAAATGCATGCTTTTCAACCGATCGCTGCACGCACCCGCCCGCTCGACTAGCATCACAACCCTGGACGGTTCTGACCTAGAATATGTGGACAACTACAAATACCTAGGTGTCTGGCTAGACTGTAAACCAAAATCAAATCTAATCCAAAATCGAAAATGAAGTCTAGAATCGGCTTCCTATTTTGCAACAAAATCTCCTTCACTCACACCGCCACACTTACCCTAGTAAAACTGTCTATCCTACCGGTCCTCGACTTTGGCGATGTCATCTACAAAATAGCTTCCAATACTCTACTCAGCAAATTGGATGCAGTCTATCACAGTGCCATCCGTTTTGTTACCAAAGCCCCTTATACCACCCACCACTGCGACTTGTATGCTCTAGTCGGCTGGCCCACGCTACATATTCGTCGCCAGGCCCACTGGCTCCAGGTCATCTATAAGTCTATGCTAGGTTAAGCTCCACCTTACCTCAGCTCACTGGTCACGAAAACAACACCCACCCGTAGCACGTGCTCCAGTGTATCTTACTGGTCATCCTCAAAGCCAGCACCTCATTTGGTCGCCTTTCCTTCAAGTTCTATGCTGCCAGTGACTGGAACGAATTGAAAAAATAGTTGTAGCTGGAGACTTACATTTCCCTCGCTAACTTTAAACATCAGCTATCTGAGCAGCTAACCGATCGCTGCAGCTGTACATAGTCCATCTGTAAATAGCCCACCCAATCTACCTACCTCATCCCCATATTGTTTTTATGTACTTTTCTGCTCTTTTGCACACCAGTATCACTACTTGTACATCATCATCCGCTCATCTATCACTCCAGTGTTAATCTGCTAACTGTTTTCTATTGTGTTATTGATTGTACGCTTGTTTATTCCATGTGCAACTCTGTGTTGTTGTTTGTGTCGTACTGCTTTGCTTTATCTTGGCCAGGTCTCAGTTGTAAATGAGAACTTGTTCTCAACTTGCCTACCTGGTTAAATAAAGGTGAAAAAAAGTAAGCATTTCACCCTAAGGTCTCCATCTGTTGTACTTGGCGCATGTGATTTAGGAAGTTTCTCCCGTTGTTCTCTGCAGATCCTCTCAAGCTCTGTCAGGTTGGATGGGGAGCGTCCCTGCGAGATCCCCTCGTTCCTCTTTCACCCAAGCTGCCAAACTAACCCTAATTCAGATGACCATCCTACCCATGCTAGACATGTGGCAGGGTCTACAGTCAATCACGGACTACAGGAAGAAATCCAGCCCAATCACGGACCAGGATGTCACGGACCAGGATGTCTTGCTCCCAGGCAGACTAAATAACTTTTTTGCCCGCTTTGAGGACAATACAGTGCCACTGACACGGCCTGCAACGAAAACATGCGGTCTCTCCTTCACTGCAGCCGCAGTGAGTAAGACATTTAAACGTGTTAACCCTCGCAAGGCTGCAGGCCCAGACGGCATCCCCAGCCGCGCCCTCAGAGCATGCGCAGACCAGCTGGCCGGTGTGTTTACGGACATATTCAATAAATCCCTATACCAGTCTGCTATTCCCACATGCTTCAAGAGGGCCACCATTGTTCCTGTTCCCAAGAAAGCTAAGGTAACTGAGCTAAACGACTACAGCCCCGTAGCACTCACTTCTGTCATCATGAAGTGCTTTGAGAGACTAGTCAAGGACCATATCACCTCCACCCTACCTGACACCCTAGACCCACTCCAATTTGCTTACCGCCCAAATAGGTCCACAGACGATGCAATGTCAACCACACTGCACACTGCCCTAACCCACCTGGACAAGAGGAATACCTATGTGAGAATGCTGTTCATCGACTACAGCTCGGCATTCAACACCATAGTACCCTCCAAGCTCGTCATCAAGCTCGAGACCCTGGGTCTCGACCCCGCCCTGTGCAACTGGGTACTGGACTTCTTGACGGGCCGCCCCCAGGTGGTGAGGGTAGGTAACAACATCTCCTCCCTGCTGATCCTCAACACTGGGGCCCCACAAGGGTGCGTTCTGAGCCCTCTCCTGTACTCCCTGTTCACCCACGTCTGCGTGGCCACGCACGCCTCCAACTCAATCATCAAGTTTGCGGACGACACAACAGTGGTAGGCTTGATTACCAACAACGACGAGACGGCCTACAGGGAGGAGGTGAGGGCCCTCGGAGTGTGGTGTCAGGAAAATAACCTCACACTCAACGTCAACAAAACTAAGGAGATGATTGTGGACTTCAGGAAACAGCAGAGGGAACACCCCCTATCCACATCGATGGAACAGTAGTGGAGAGAGTAGCAAGTTTTAAGTTCCTCGTGCATACACATCACAGACAAACTGAATTGGTCCACTCACACAGACAGCATTGTGAAGAAGGCGCAGCAGCGCCTCTTCAACCTCAGGAGGCTGAAGAAATTTGGCTTGTCACCAAAAGCACTCACAAACTTCTACAGATGCACAATCGAGAGCATCCTGGCGGGCTGTATCACCGCCTGGTACGGCAACTGCTCCGCCCTCAACCGTAAGGCTCTCCAGAGGGTAGTGAGGTCTGCACAACGCATCACCGGGGGCAAACTACCTGCCCTCCAGGACACCTACACCACCCGATGTTACAGGAAGGCCATAAAGATCATCAAGGACATCAACCACCCGAGCTACTGCCTGTTCACCCCGCTATCATCCAGAAGGCGAGGTCAGTACAGGTGCATCAAAGCTGGGACCGAGAGACTGAAAAACAGCTTCTATCTCAAGGCCATCAGACTGTTAAACAGCCACCACTAACATTGAGTGGCTGCTGCCAACACACTGACACTGACTCAACTCCAGCCACTTTAATAATGGGAATTGATGGGAAATGATGTAAATATATCACTAGCCACTTTAAACAATGCTACCTTATATAATGTTACTTACCCTACATTATTCATCTCATATGCATACGTATATACTGTACTCTATATCATCGACTGCATCCTTATGTAATACATGTATCACTAGCCACTTTAACTATGCCACTTTGTTTACATACTCATCTCATATGTATATACTGTACTCGATACCATCTACTGTATCTTGCCTATGCTGCTCTGTACCATCACTCATTCATATATCCTTATGTACATATTTTTTATCCCCTTACACTGTGTATAAGACAGTAGTTTAGGAATTGTTAGTTAGATTACTTGTTGGTTATTACTGCATTGTCGGAACTAGAAGCACAAGCATTTCGCTATACTCGCATTAACATCTGCTAACCATGTGTATGTGACAAATAAAATTTGATTTGATTTGATGCTAGATTACGGAGACGTAATTTATAGATCGGCAGGTAAGGGTGCTCTCGAGTGGCTAGATGTCCTTTACCATTCAGCCATCAGATTTGCCACCAATGCTCCTTATAGGATATCACTGCACTCTATACTCCTCTGTAAACTGGTCATCTCTGTATACCCATCGCAAGACCCACTGGTTGATGCTTATTTATAAAACCCTCTTAGGCCTCACTCACCCTATCTGAGATATCTACTACTGCAGCCCTCTTTCTCCACATACAACTCCCATTCTGACAGTCACATTATGTTAAAGGTCCCCAAAGCACACACATCCCTAGGTCGCTCCTCTTTTCAGTTCGCTACAGCTCGCGACTGGAACGAACTGAAAACAACATTCAAACTGGACAGTTTTATCTCAATCTCTTCATTCAAAGACTCAATCATGGACACTTTTACTGACAGCTGTGGCTACTTTGCGTGATCTATTGTTGTCTCTACCCTCTTGCCCTTTGTGCTGTTGTCTGTGCCCAATAATGCTTATACCTTGTTTTGTGCTGCTACCATGTTGTGTTGCTACCATGTTGTTGTCATGTTGTGTTGCTACCATGCTGTGTTGACATGTTTGCTGCCTTGCTATATTGTTGTCTTAGGTAGCCTAGTGGTTAGAGCGTTGGACTAGTAACCGGAAGGTTGTGAGTTCAAACCCCCGAGCCGACAAGGTACAAATCTGTCGTTCTGCCCCTGAACAGGCAGTTAACCCACTGTTCCCAGGCCGTCATTGAAAAATAAGAATGTGTTCTTAACTGACTTGCCTGGTTAAAAAAAAAAAAAAAAAAAAAAAAAAAAAAAAAAAAGGTAAAAATTAACTTGTAAGTCGCTCTGGATAAGAGCGTCTGCTAAATGACTTAAAATGTAAAAATGTAAAAATGTCTCTCTTTATGTAGTGTTGTCTCTCTTATCGTGATGTGTATTTTGTCCTATTTTTATATTTTATGTATTTATTTTTAATGATTGTAAATAAGAATTTGTTCTGACTTGCCTAGTTAAATAAAATTAAATAAATGAAGGCCTGATTCACGTCTCCTCTGAAAAGTTGATGTTGAGATGTGTCTGTTACTTGAACTTTGTGAAGAATTTATTTAGGCTGCAATTTCTGAGGAGCAGTTAACTCTAATGAACATATCCTCTGCAGCAGAGGTAACTCTGGGTCATCTTTTCCTGTGGCAGTCCTCATGAGAGCCAGTTTCATCATAGCGCTTGATGGTTTTTGCGACTGCACATTTTCCAGATTGACTGACCTTCATATCTTAAAGTAATGATGGACTGTTGTTTCTCTTTACTTATTAGAGCTTTTACCAAATAGGGCTATCTTCTTTATACCACCCCTACCTTGTCACAACATAACTGATTGGCAGCAACACATTAAGAAGGAAAGAAATCACACAAATGAACTTTTAACAAGGCACAGCTGTTAATTGATACACATTCCAGGTGACTACCTCATGAAGCTGGCCGAGAGACTGCCCAGAGTCTGCAAAGCTGTCAAGGAAAAGGGTGGCTACTTTGTAGAATCTCAAATATAAAATATATTTAGATTTGTTTAACACTTGTTTTGGTTACTACATGATTCCATATGTGTTATTTCATAGTTTTGATGTCTTCACTATTATTCTAGAGTGTAGAAAATAGTAAATATAAAGACAAACCCTTGAATGAGTAGGTGTGTCCAAACTTTTGAATGGTTCTTTATGTGTGTAAATATATGTCAGGTGTATATCTGCGGAGACAGTGTGGAGGCCAAGCAGGTGGTGATGGCGGTAGCCACCAAGCTGGGTCTCAGTGCCCTGGACCGGGGCTTTCTCTCAGTGGCCCGGGAGCTGGAGAACTTCCCCCTGCAGCTGTTCCCCCAGTGGAGGCTCCCCCTGTACATCACCATCGGCCTCAGTGCTGCCTTCTTCTTCTACCTGCTGATCAGAGACATAATCTATGCATACGTCACCCAGGGCGAAGACATCTCCTTCAGAATCATGGTCTCACTGGCCAACAAGGTACTGGCCCACAGTCCCTCTGAGTGTGTTTGTTTCTGTGTGTGTTGCCAGCCGTTCAAGGTGTGTTTGTGTGTTCTCTCCAGGTGTGTCCCATCGTGTCTCTGATCATGCTGTCTCTCTGTTACCTGCCTGGTGTCTTGGCTTCCTTCCTGCAGCTTTACAGAGGCACCAAGTACAGGTCAGATTTACTTTGTGCATGACACATTTAATTATTCCAACAATTATTTACAGACAGATTATTTCACTTATAATTCACTGTATCACAATTCCAGTGGGTCAGAAGTTTACATACACTAAGTTGACTGTGCCTTTAACCTTTTGGGGTAGAGGGCAGCATTTTCACTTTTGGATGAATTGCATGCCCAAACTGAACTGCCTCCTACTCTGTCCCAGATGCTAATATATGCATATTATTATTATTATTGGATAGACAACACTCCGAAGTTTCTAAAACTGTTTGAATGATATCTGTGAGTATAACAGAACTCATATGGCACGCAAAACCCTGAGAAGAAATCCAAACAGGAAGTGAGAAGTCGAATTTCAAAACAGTGCCTATTTAAATCCCTGATAGTTATGGATGTGCTTGCACTTCCTAGGGCTTCCACTAGATGTCACCGTCTTTAGAACCTGGTTTGAGGATTCTACTATAAGGGAGGGGCTCATAGGAGCTATTTGATTGAGTGGTCTGGCAGAGAGCCTCGCTCCCATGACGAGTGCTCCAGAGAAAGTTAGCTCCCGTTCTAATGCTTTCTTCAGACAATGAAATTCTCCGGTTGGAACCTTATTGATGATATATGTTACAAACATCCTGGAGATTGATTGCAGATATGTTTTGACTTGTTTCTACGACCTGTAACGGAACTTTTTGAGTTTTTGTCATGGAGGAAATGGTCGCGCCTCATGAAGATGGTTTACTGGGCTGAACACGCTAACAACAAGTGGCTAAATGGTGGGCTTTATGGAACAAATCAGTCATTTATTGTCTAACTGGGATTCCTGGGAGTGCCTTCTGATGAAGATCATCAAAGGTAAGTTAATATTTATAGTGTTTTCTCTAACTAATGTTAACTCCCAGATGACGGAGTTGTCTTTGGCTGTTTTTGGGTACTGAGCGCCGTTCTCAGATTGTGCTTTTTCCGTAAAGTTCTTTTGAAATCTGACACAGCGGTTGCATAGAGGATAAGTCTATCTCTAATTCTGTGAAAAACACTTGCATCTTTTATCAATGTTTGTTATGAGTATTTCTGGGGAAATCACCGGATGTTTTGGAATCAAAATATTACTGCACGTAACGCGCCAATGTAAACTGAGATTTTTGGATATAAATATGCACATTATCGAACAAAACATACATGCATTGTGTAACATGATGTCCTATGAGTGTCATCTGATGAAGATCATCAAAGATGAATTGTATCTATATTTCTGCTTTTCGTGACTGCTATCTTTGGCTAGAAAAATGCTGTGTGTTTCTTTGACTTGGCTATGAGCTAACATAATCATATGTTGTGCTTTCCTTGTAAATCATTTTTTAAATCGGACACCATGGGTAGATTAACACGATGTTTATCTTTCATTTGCTGTATTGGACTTGTTAATGTGTGAAAGTTCCATATTAAAAAAATAATAATAATACATTTTTCAACATTTACATTTACATTTAAGTCATTTAGCAGACGCTCTTATCCAGAGCGACTTACAAATTGGTGAATTCACCTTATGACATCCAGTGGAACAGCCACTTTACAATAGTGCATCTAAATCATTTAAGGGGGGGTGAGAAGGATTACTTTATCCTATCCTAGGTATTCCTTGAAGAGGTGGGGTTTCAGGTGTCTCCGGAAGGTGGTGATTGACTCCGCTGTCCTGGCGTTGTGAGGGAGTTTGTTCCACCATTGGGGGGCCAGAGCAGCGAACAGTTTTGACTGGGCTGAGCGGGAACTGTACTTCCTCAGTGGTAGGGAGGCGAGCAGGCCAGAGGTGGATGAACGCAGTGCCCTTGTTTGGGTGTAGGGCCTGATCAGAGCCTGGAGGTACTGCGGTGCCGTTCCCCTCACAGCTCCGTAGGCAAGCACCATGGTCTTGTAGCGGATGCGAGCTTCAACTGGAAGCCGGTGGAGAGAGCGGAGGAGCGGGGTGACGTGAGAGAACTTGGGAAGGTTGAACACCAGACGGGCTGCGGCGTTCTGGATGAGTTGTAGGGGTTCAATGGCACAGGCAGGGAGCCCAGCCAACAGCGAGTTGCAGTAATCCAGACGGGAGATGACAAGTGCCTGGATTAGGACCTGCGCCGCTTCCTGTGTGAGGCAGGGTCGTACTCTGCGGATGTTGTAGAGCATGAACCTACAGGAATGGGCCACCGCCATGATGTTAGTTGAGAACGACAGGGTGTTGTCCAGGATCACGTCAAGGTTCTTAGCGCTCTGGGAGGAGGACACAATGGAGTTGTCAACCGTGATGGCGAGATCATGGAACGGGCAGTCCTTCCCCGGGAGGAAGAGCAGCTCCGTCTTGCCGAGGTTCAGCTTGAGGTGGTGATCCGTCATCCACACTGATATGTCTGCCAGACATGCAGAGATGCGATTCGCCACCTGGTCATCAGAAGGGGGAAAGGAGAAGATTAATTGTGTGTCGTCTGCATAGCAATGATAGGAGAGACCATGTGAGGTTATGACAGAGCCAAGTGACTTGGTGTATAGCGAGAATAGGAGAGGGCCTAGAACAGAGCCCTGGGGGACACCAGTGGTGAGAGCGCGTGGCGAGGAGACAGATTCTCGCCACGCCACCTGGTAGGAGCGACCTGTCAGGTAGGACGCAATCCAAGCGTGGGCCGCGCCGGAGATGCCCAACTCGGAGAGGGTGGAGAGGAGGATCTGATGGTTCACAGTATCGAAGGCAGTCGATAGGTCTAGAAGGATGAGAGCAGAGGAGAGAGAGTTAGCTTTAGCAGTGCGGAGCTCCTCCGTGATACAGAGAAGAGCAGTCTCAGTTGAATGACTAGTCTTGAAACCTGACTGATTTGGATCAAGAAGGTCATTCTGAGAGAGATAGCGGGAGAGCTGGCCAAGGACGGCACGTTCAAGAGTTTTGGAGAGAAAAGAAAGAAGGGATACTGGTCTGTAGTTGTTGACATCGGAGGGGTCGAGTGTAGGTTTTTTCAGAAGGGGTGCAACTCTCGCTCTCTTGAAGACGGAAGGGACGTAGCCAGCGGTCAGGGATGAGTTGATGAGCGAGGTGAGGTAAGGGAGAAGGTCTCCGGAAATGGTCTGGAGAAGAGAGGAGGGGATAGGGTCAAGCGGGCAGGTTGTTGGGCGGCCGGCCGTCACAAGAATCGAGATTTCATCTGAGAGAGAGAGGGAGAAAGAGGTCAGAGCACAGGGTAGGGCAGTGTGAGCAGAACCAGCGGTGTCGTTTGACTTAGTAAACGAGGATCGGATGTCGTCGACCTTCTTTTCAAAATGGTTGACGAAGTCATCTGCAGAGAGGGAGGAGGGGGGGAGGTGGCGGAGGATTCAGGAGGGAGGAGGATTCAGGAGGGAGGAGAAGGTGGCAAAGAGCTTCCTAGGGTTAGAGGCAGATGCTTGGAATTTAGAGTGGTAGAAAGTGGCTTTAGCAGCAGAGACAGAGGAGGAAAATGTAGAGAGGAGGGAGTGAAAGGATGCCAGGTCCGCAGGGAGGCGAGTTTTCCTCCATTTCCGCTCGGCTGCCCGGAGCACTGTTCTGTGAGCTCGCAATGAGTCGTCGAGCCACGGAGCGGGAGGGGAGGACCGAGCCGGCCTGGAGGATAGGGGACATAGAGAGTCAAAGGATGCAGAAAAGGAAGAGAGGAGGGTTGAGGAGGCAGAATCAGGAGATAGGTTGGAGAAAGGTTGGGACGGCGTGATACCATCCGAGTAGGGGCAGTGTGGGAAGTGTTGGATGAGAGCGAAAGGGAAAAGGATACAAGGTAGTGGTCGGAGACTTGGATGGGAGTTGCAATGAGGTTAGTGGAAGAACAGCATCTAGTAAAGATGAGGTCGAGCGTATTGCCTGCCTTGTGAGTAGGGGGGGAAGGTGAGAGGGTGAGGTCAAAAGAGGAGAGGAGTGGAAAGAAGGAGGCAGAGAGGAATGAGTCAAAGGTAGACGTGGGGAGGTTAAAGTCGCCCAGGACTGTGAGAGGTGAGCCGTCCTCAGGAAAGGAGCTTATCAAGGCATCAAGCTCATTGATGAACTCTCCGAGGGAACCTGGAGGGCGATAAATGATAAGGATGTTAACCTCTTGAAACTCCCCATTCCGGATCCGGGATCGTGACTAAAGCCTCAGGCTCATTAGCATAACGCAACGTTAACGTTTGCTCTCAAGCTTAGCCTTTTCTTAACAACACTGTCATCTCAGATTTTCAAAATATGCTTTTGAACCATAGAAATGGACTAATTTGTGTAAGAGTATGCAAAGCTAGCATAGCATTTTGAGTAGCATTTAGCACGCAACATTTTCACAAAAACCAGATAACCAAATAAATAAAATCATTAACTTTGAAGAGCTTCGGATGTTTTCAATGAGGAGACTCTCAGTTACATAGCAAATGTGCAGTTTTTCAAAAAAATATTATTTGTGTAGGACAAATCGCTCCGTTTTGTTCACGTTTGGCTATGAAAAAAACCTGTATACAGTTATAGCCTGAAGCTCATTAGCATAATGTAACGTTAACGATTTCTGAAAATCGCAAATAAAATGAAAATAATGCATCTGCTCTCAAGCTTAGCCTTTTCTTAACAACACTGTCATCTCAGATTTTCAAAATATGCTTTTGAACCATAGAAATTGACTAATTTGTGTAAGAGTATGCAAAGCTAGCATAGCATTTTGTGTAGCATGTAGCACGCAACATTTTCACAAAAGCCAGATAACCAAATAAATAAAATCATTTACCTTTGAAGAGCTTCTGATGTTTTCAATGAGGAGACTCTCAGACACATGCCAAATGCGCAGTGTTTCCTGAAAGCGTCTGTGTGTAGGAGAAATCGTTCCGTTTTCTACATTGCGCCTGGCTACTGAAACGAACCGAAAATGCAGTCACCTACAACGTAAAACTTTTTCCGGATTAACTACATAATATCGACCGAAACATGGCAAACGTTGTTTGGAATCAGTCCTCAAGGTGTTTTTTCACATATCTCTTCATTGACATGCAGTTCGTGGAAGCTTGCTTTCCTCTCTGTATTCCTTGGAAAAATACTGGCAGGTGACTTTTGCGCACCAATTTCGGCGCAGGACACCGGGCGGACACGTGGTAAATGTGGTCTGTTATGGTCAATCTTCCAATGATCTGCCTACAAATACGTCACAATGCTGCAGACACCTTGGGGAAACGACAGAGAGGGTTGATTCATTCCTCTTGCGTTCACAGCCATATAAGGAGATCATGACAAACAGAGCCTCAAAAATCCTTGTCATTTCCTGGATGCCATCTCATCTTGGTTTTGCCTGAAGCTCACGTTAAAGGGCACGCACAGAGAAGATCTTTGTATTTCAGGACACGTCAGAGTGTTTTCTTTCGAACAGTAGCAATTATATGCATAGTCGAGCATCTTTTTGTGACAAAATATCTTGTTTAAAACGGGAACGTTTTTCATCCAAAAATGAAATTGCGCCCCTAGAGTTCCAAGAAGTTAAGCTTGAAAGGGCTGGTAACTGTGACAGCATGGAATTCAAAGGAGGCGATAGACAGATGGGTAAGGGGAGAAAGAGAGAATGACCACTTGGGAGAGATAAGGATCCCGGTGCCACCACCCCGCTGACCAGAAGCTCTCGGGGTGTGCGAGAACACGTGGGCAGACGAAGAGAGAGCAGTGGGAGTAGCAGTGTTATCTGTGGTGATCCATGTTTCCGTCAGTGCCAAGAAGTCGAGGGACTGGAGGGAGGCATAGGCTGAGATGAACTCTGCCTTGTTGGCCGCAGATCGGCAGTTCCAGAGGCTACTGGGTCGTGCGCGCTGGGACCACCAGATTAGGGTGGCTGCGGCCACGCGGTGTGGAGCGTTTGTATGGTCTGTGCAGAGAGGAGAGAACAGGGATAGATAGACACATAGTTGACAGGCTACAGAAGAGGCTACGCTAATGCAAAGGAGATTGGAATGACAAGTGGACTACACGTCTCGAATGTTCAGAAAGTTAAGCTTACGTAGCAAGAATCTTATTGACTAAAATGATTGAAATGATACAGTACTGCTGGAGTAGGCTAGCTGGCAGTGGCTGCGTTATTGACACTACACTAATCAAGTCGTTCCGTCTCAAGAGAGCGAGAGTTGCACCCCTTCTGAAAAAACCTACACTCGATCCCTCCGATGTCAACAACTACAGACCAGTATCCCTTCTTTCTTTTCTCTCCAAAACTCTTGAACGTGCCGTCCTTGGCCAGCTCTCCCGCTATCTCTCTCAGAATGACCTTCTTGATCCAAATCAGTCAGGTTTCAAGACTAGTCATTCAACTGAGACTGCTCTTCTCTGTATCACGGAGGCGCTCCGCACTGCTAAAGCTAACTCTCTCTCCTCTGCTCTCATCCTTCTAGACCTATCGGCTGCCTTCGATACTGTGAACCATCAGATCCTCCTCTCCACCCTCTCCGAGTTGGGCATCTCCGGCGCGGCCCACGCTTGGATTGCGTCCTACCTGACAGGTCGCTCCTACCAGGTGGCGTGGCGAGAATCTGTCTCCTCGCCACGCGCTCTCACCACTGGTGTCCCCCAGGGCTCTGTTCTAGGCCCTCTCCTATTCTCGCTATACACCAAGTCACTTGGCTCTGTCATAACCTCACATGGTCTCTCCTATCATTGCTATGCAGACGACACACAATTAATCTTCTCCTTTCCCCTTCTGATGACCAGGTGGCGAATCGCATCTCTGCATGTCTGGCAGACATATCAGTGTGGATGACGGATCACCACCTCAAGCTGAACCTCGGCAAGACGGAGCTGCTCTTCCTCCCGGGGAAGGACTGCCCGTTCCATGATCTCGCCATCACGGTTGACAACTCCATTGTGTCCTCCTCCCATAGCGCTAAGAACCTTGGCGTGATCCTGGACAACACCCTGTCGTTCTCAACTAACATCAAGGCGGTGGCCTGTTCCTGTAGGTTCATGCTCTACAACATCCGCAGAGTACGACCCTGCCTCACACAGGAAGCGGCGCAGGTCCTAATCCAGGCACTTGTCATCTCCCGTCTGGATTACTGCAACTCGCTGTCGGCTGGGCTCCCTGCCTGTGCCATTAAACCCCTACAACTCATCCAGAACGCCGCAGCCCGTCTGGTGTTCAACCTTCCCAAGTTCTCTCACGTCACCCCGCTCCTCCGCTCTCTCCACTGGCTTCCAGTTGAAGCTCGCATCCACTACAAGACCATGGTGCTTGCCTACGGAGCTGTGAGGGGAACGGCACCGCAGTACCTCCAGGCTCTGATCAGGCCCTACACCCAAACAAGGGCACTGCGTTCATCCACCTCTGGCCTGCTCGCCTCCCTACCACTGAGGAAGTACAGTTCCCGCTCAGCCCAGTCAAAACTGTTCGCTGCTCTGGCCCCCAATGGTGGAACAAACTCCCTCACGACGCCAGGACAGCGGAGTCAATCACAACCTTCCGGAGACACCTGAAACCCCACCTCTTCAAGGAATACCTAGGATAGGATAAAGTAATCCTTCTCACCCCCCCTTAAATGATTTAGATGCACTATTGTAAAGTGGCTGTTCCACTGGATGTCATAAGGTGAATTCACCAATTTGTAAGTCGCTCTGGATAAGAGCGTCTGCCAAATGACTTAAATGTAAATGTAAATGTATTTTGCGCGCTGCCTTTTCAGCAGAATGTTGTCGTGGGTTCCGCTAGTAGAACACCTTACCCATCAGGTTTTAAACAGCTTGGAACATTCCAGAAAATGATGTAATTTCTCCAGAAGCTTCTGATAGGTTAATTGACATCATTTGACTCAATTGGCGGTGTACCTGTGTAAAGAATTGTAGACCTCCGCAAGTCTGGTTCATCCTTGGGAGCAAGGAGAAAGCCACTGCTCCAAAACCGCCATAAAAAAGCTAGACTACGTTTTGCAAAGATTGTACTTTTTGGAGAAATGTCCTCTGGTCTGATTAAACAAAAATAGAACTGTTTGGTCATAATGACCATTGTTATGTTTGGAGGGAAAAGGGGGAGGCTTGCAAGCCAAAGAACACCATCCCAAACGTGAATCACGGGGGTGGTAGCATCATGTTGTGGGGGTGCTTTGCTGCAGGAGGGACTTGTGCACTTCATAAAATAGATGGCATCATGAGGTAGGAAAATTATGTGGATACATTGAAGCAACATCTCAAGACATCAGTCAGGAAGTTAAGGCTTGGTCGCAAATGGGTCTTCCAAATGGACAATGACCCCAAGCATACTTCCAAAGTTGTGGCAAAATGGCTTAAAGACAACAAAGTCAAGGTATTGGAGTGGCCATCATAAAGCCCTGACCTCAATCCTGCTCATCACCCCCTGTGTGGACCACACCGTCACCTGGATATGCCAGGGCTGGGAGAGGGGCGGGGCAGGGGGGCAGGAGATGAAAATCAGCCACCTCTGAAATTAATTACTGTGATAAATGGTTGTTTTTACATACCTTAGTAATGAAGTATTTCTTGATTTGAGTTAAATGATTAAGATGCAATACAAATAAAACTCCACAGGGTCACTGTATCTTGCCCACAGGTACAGATATACCCATAAAAAATCCTAACTTTAACTATTAGGGCAGAAAATGAATGACATATCCTATGTCTAGGATACACTTCTCCGAGTCTCGGGATACAGGTCATTCGAAAAGTATTCAGACCCCTTTACTTTTTCCACATTTTTCTGCGTTACAGCCTTAATTGTAAAATGGATTTGTTTTTCCCCTCATCAATCTACACACAATATCACATGATGACAAAGCAAAAACAGGTTTTTAAAATGTTTTGCAAATGTATTAAAATTAATAACCTGAAATATCAAACTCATTTATTGCCAACATGTTAAATGTGCAACAAAAGGGAAAAAACTCTAGACCATCTTTACTCCACACACAGAGACGTGTACAAAGCTCTCCTCCTTTGGCAAATCTGACCATAATTCTATCCTCCTGATTCCTGCTTACAAGCAAAAACTAAAGCAGGAAGTACCAGTGACTTGGTCAATAAAAAAGTGGTCAGATGAAGCAGATGCTAAGCTACAGGACTGTTTTGTTTGCATAGACTGGAATATGTTCCGGGATTCTTCCGCTGGCATTGAAGAGTACACCACATCAGTCACTGGTTTCATCAATAAGTGCATCGATGACGTCGTACCCATAGTGGCTGCACGTACATACCCACACCAGAAGTCATGGATTACAGGCAACATCTTCACTGAGCTAAAGGGTAGAGCTGCCTCTTTCAAGGAGCGGGACTCTAACCCGGAAACGTATAAGAAATCCCGCTATGCTCTCTGACGAACCATCAAACAGGCAAAGCGTCAATATAGGACTAAGATTGAATCGTACTACACTGGCTCTGATGCCAGTCGGATGTGTCAGGGCTTGCAAACTACTACAGACTACAAAGGGAAGCATAGCCACGAGCTGCCCAGTGACACGAGCCTACCAGACGAGCTAAATTACTTCTATGCTCGCTTCGAGGCAAGTAACACTGAAACATGCATGAGAGCATCAGCTGTTCCACAGTCTTTTACATACGGATTACCAGGACGAGTACTCCGAGCATGTGCTGACCAACTGGCAAGTGTCTTCACTGACATTTTCAACCTGTACCTGACTGAGTCTGTAATACCAGCATGTTTCAAGCAGACCACCATATTCCTGTGCCCAAGAGCACAAAGGTAACCTAAAAAACGATCAAACTGTAGCAGTCACGGCTGTAGCCATGAAGTTCTTTGAAAGGCTGGTCATGGCTCACATAAACACCATAATCCCAGAAACCTTAGACCTACTCCAACTGGCATACTGCCCCAACAGATCCACAGATGATGCAATCTTTATTGCACTCCACACTGCCCTTTCACACCTGGACAAAAGGAACACCTATGTGAGAATGCTATTCATTGACTACAGCTCAGTGTTCAGCACCATAGTGTCCTCAAAGCTCATCACTAAGCTAAGGACCCTGGGACTAAACATCTCCCTCTGCAACTGGATCCTGGACTTCCTGACGGGCCTCCCTCAGGTGGTAAGGGTAGGTAACAACACACCCGCCACGTTAATACTCCACACATGGGCTCCTCAGGGGTTCGTGCTCAGTCCCCTCCTGTACTCCCTGGTCACACATGACTGCATGGCCAGGCACGACTCCAACACCATCAATAAGATTACCGATGACACAACAGTGGTAGGCCTGATAACCGACAATGATGAGACAGCCTATACGGACTTGGTCAGAGACCTGGCCATGTGGTGCAAGGACAACAACCTCTCCCTCAATGTGATCAAGACAAAGGAGATTGTGGACTACAGGAAAAGGAGGACCGAGCACACCCCATTATCATCGACAGGGCTGTAGTGGAGTAGGTTGAGAGCTTCAAGCTCCTTGGTGTCCACATCAACAACAAACTATCATGGTCCAAACACACAAAGACAGTCGTGAAGAGGGCACGACAAAGCCTATTCCCCCTCAGAGGACTGAAAAGACTTGACATGGGTCCTCACCTCCTCAAAAAGTTATACAGCTGCACCATTGAGAGCATCCTGACTGGTTGCATCACTGCCTGGTATGGCAACTGCTCGGCTTCTGACTGCTAGGCACTACAGAGGATAGTGCGTACGGCCCAGTACATCACTGGGGCCAAGCTTCCTGCCATCCAGGACCTCTATACCAGGCGGTGTCAGAGGAAGGCCCTAAAAATTGTCAAAGACTCCAGCCACCTGAGTCATAGACTGTTCTGTCCGCTACCGCATGGCAAGCGGTACCGGAGCACCAAGTCTAGATCCAAAATGCTTCTTAACAGCTTCTACCCCCAAGCCATAAGACTCCTGAACAGCTAATCAAATGGCTACCTAGACTATTTATATTGGCCCCCCTCTTTAATGCTGCTGCTACTCTCTGTATATTATCTATGCATAGGCACTTTCTCTACCTACATATACATATTACCTTGACTAACAAGGTGCCCCCGCACATTGTCTCTGTACCAGTACCCCCTGTACATAGCCTCGCTATTGTTATTTTACTGCTGCTCTTTAATTATTTGTTACTTTTATTTTTTACTTATCTATTTTTTACATAAGTTATCTTTCTTAAAACTGCATTGTTGGTTATGTGACGACCCTCCCACTCTGTCTGCCGTATTCTCTCTTTGTTGTTTCCTTATTAGGATGCTGGTGGGCGGAGTTGGGAGGGTCGTCAGCTACATGGGAAAAACCTGGGCCCGGTATCTCCCAGGATAAATACACCACTTCCCCATTCATGCAGGAGACTCTCTCCATGCAGACACTTTGATAGTTTTTGTTGTGTTTCTTGGTGGTTTTTGGTTGTTTGCCTTAGCACCTTTCAAAACCCTGCATTATCACATTCATGCATGCAAAACACTCACTTACACTACTGATTACTGATTACACACACCATTGTATAATTTCCTTAGTTGCTTTAGTTAATAAATATATATTTTGTTACTCCTGATCTCCACGTTGTCTCCCCTTTGTTACGGGCTTTGAGCCGGTTCATGACAGTTAAGTTACTGCCTACGCGGAGCCCCACCGGGCCTTCACAACTGGACTGCCAACGTTATCTACCCGAAGGAGTTATCCGGCTGGCTCCTCCGTTGCGACGTTACCTGAACGCCCATCTGCGGCCTGCTAACCGTTAGCTGTCTTATCGGCTGCTATCTGAATAGACAATCGGACAATTTATTTATTTATTTATTTTTCTTCTTGGGCCTCTATAACTATATCTATTGTTTTTATTTTTGTTGTTGTTGTGTGATTTGGATTAATCCCCTCTACCACACGGAACCCCACTAATCTACTGACGGAACGCAAGAGGTGGCTAAGGAACGCAAGAGGTGGCTAATAACAGACCTCCATCCTATGCTAGCTTGCTACGGATGGCCTGGCTAGCTGTCTAAATCGCCGTGACCCCCAACCAACCTCTCCACTCACAGGACTCTTTTGATCACTCGACTAAGCATGCCTCTCCTTAATGTCAATATGCCTTGTCCATTGCTGTTCTGGTTAGTGTTTATTGGCTTATTTCACTGTAGAGCCTCTAGTCCTGCTCACTATACCTTATCCAACCTATTAGTTCCACCACACACACATGCAATGACATCTCCTGGTTTCAATGATGTTTCTAGAGACAATATCTCTCTCTCTTCATCACTCAATACCTAGGTTTACCTCCACTGTATTCACATCCTACCATACCTTTGTCTGTACATTATACCTTGATGCTATTTTATCGTCCCCAGAAACCTCCTTTTACTCTCTGATCCAGACGTTCTAGACGACCAATTCTTATTGCTTTTAGCCGCACCCTCTGTTCCTCTGGCGATGTAGAGGTGAATCCAGGCCCTGCAGTGCCTGGCTCCACTCCTATTCCCCAGGCGCTCTCTTTTGACGACTTCTGTAACCGTAATAGCCTTGGTTTCATGCATGTTAGCATTAGAAGCCTCCTCGCTAAGTTTGTTCTATTCACTGCTTTAGCACACTCTGCCAACCCGGATGTTCTAGCTGTGTCTGAATCCTGGCTTAGGAAGACCACCAAAAATTCTGAAAATTTAATTCCAAACTACAACATTTTCAGACAAGATAGAACTGCCAAAGGGGGCAGTGTTGCAATCTACTGCAAAGATAGCCTGCAGAGTTCTGTCCTACTATCCAGGTCTGTACCCAAACAATTTGAACTTCTACTTTTAAAAATCCACCTCTCTAAAAGAAGTCTCTCACCGTTGCCGCCTGCTATAGACCACCCTCTGCCCCCAGCTGTGCTCTGGACACCATATGTGAACTGATTGCCCCCCATCTATCTTCAGAGCTCGTGCTGCTAGGCGACCTAAACTGGAACATGCTTAACATCCCAGCCATCCTACAATCTAAACTTGATGCCCTCAATCTCACACAAATTATCAATGAACCTACCAGGTACCTCCCCAAAGCCTTAAACACGGGCACCCTCATAGATATCATCCTAACCAACTTGCCCTCTAAATAAACCTCTACTGTCTTCAACCAAGATCTCAGCAATCACTGCCACATTGCCTGCATCCGTAGTGGGTAAACGGTCAAACAACCTCCACTCATCACTGGAAAACGCTCCCTGAAACACTTCAGCGAGCAGGCCTTTCTAATCGACCTGGCCGGGGTATCCTGGAAGGATATTGATCTCATCCCATCAGTAGAGGATGCCTGGATATTTTTTTAAATGCCTTCCTAACCATCTTAAATAAACATGCCCCATTCAAGAAATTCAGAACCAGGAACAGATATAGTTCGTTCTCCCCAGACCTGACTGCCCTTAACCAGCACAAAAACATCCTATGGCGTTCTGCATTAGCATCAAACAGCCCCCATGATATGCAGCTGTTCAGGGAAGCTAGAAACCATTATACACAGGCAGTTAGAAAAGCCAATTCTAGCCTTTTCAGGCAGAAATTTGCTTCCTCCAACACTAACTCAAAAAAGTTCTGGGACACTGTAAAGTCCATGGAGAATAAGAACACCTCCTCCCAGCTGCCACTGCACTGAAAATAGGAAACACTGTCACCACTGATAAATCCACCATAATTGAGAATTTCAATAAGCATTTTTCTACGGCTGGCCATGCTTTCCACCTGGCTACTCCTACCCCGGTCAACAGCACTGCACCCCCCACAGCAACTCGCCCAAGCCTTCCCCATTTCTCCTTCTCCCAAATCCGTTCAGCTGATGTTCTGAAAGAGCTGCAAAATCTGGACCCCTACAAATCAGCCGGGCTAGACAATCTGGACCCTTTCTTTCTAAAATTATCTGCCGAAATTGTTGCCACCCCTATTACTAGCCTGTTCAACCTCTCTTTCGTGTCGTCTGAGATTCCCAAAGATTGGAAAGCAGCTGCGGTCATCCCCCTCTTCAAAGGGGGACACTCTTGACCCAAACTGCTACAGACCTATATCTATCCTATCATGCCTTTCTAAGGTCTTCGAAAGCCAAGTCAACAAACAGATTACCGACCATTTTGAATCTCACCATACCTTCTCTGCTATGCAATCTGGTTTCAGAGCTGGTCATGGGTGCACCTCAGCCACGCTCAAGGTCCTAAACGATATCTTAACCGCCATCAATAAGAAACATTACTGTGCAGCCGTATTCATTGATCCGGCCAAGGCTTTCGACTCTGTCAATCACCACATCCTCATCGGCAGACTCGACAGCCTTGGTTTCTCAAATGATTGCCTCGCCTGGTTCACCAACTACTTCTCTGATAGAGTTCAGTGTGTCAAATCGGAGGGTCTGCTGTCCGGACCTCTGGCAGTCTCTATGGGGGTGCCACAGGGTTCAATTCTTGGACCGACTCTCTTCTCTGTATACATCAATGAGGTCGCTCTTGCTGCTGGTGAGTCTCTGATCCACCTCTACGCAGACGACACCATTCTGTATACTTCTGGCCCTTCTTTGGACACTGTGTTAACAACCCTCCAGGCAAGCTTCGATGACATACAACTCTCCTTCCGTGGCCTCCAATTGCTCTTAAATACAAGTAAAACTAAATGCATGCTCTTCAACCGATCGCTACCTGCACCTACCCGCCTGTCCAACATCACTACTCTGGACTGCTCTGACTTAGAATACGTGGACAACTACAAATACTTAGGTGTCTGGTTAGACTGTAAACTCTCCTTACAGACCCATATCAAACATCTCCAATCCAAAGTTAAATCTAGAATTGGCTTCCTATTTCGCAACAAAGCATCCTTCACTCATCCTTCACTCATACCCTTGTAAAACTGACCATCCTACCAATCCTCGACTTTGGAGATGTCATTTACAAAATAGCCTCCAATACCCTACTCAACAAATTGGATGCAGTCTATCACAGTGCAAACCGTTTTGTCACCAAAGCCCCATATACTACCCACCATTGCGACCTGTACGCTCGCGTTGGCTGGCCCTCGCTTCATACTCGTCGCCAAACCCACTGGCTCCATGTCATCTACAAGACCCTGCTAGGTAAAGTCCCCCCTTATCTCAGCTCGCTGGTCACCATAGCATCTCCCACCTGTAGCATGCGCTCCAGCAGGTATATCTCTCTAGTCACCCCCAAAACCTACTCTTTCTTTGGCCGCCTTTCCTTCCAGTTCTCTGCTGCCAATGACTGGAACGAACTACAAAAATCTCTGAAACTGGAAACACTTATCTCCCTCACTAGCTTTAAGCACCAACTGTCAGAGCAGCTGACAGATTACTGCACCTGTACATAGCCCACCTATAATTTAGCCCAAACAACTACCTCTTTCCCTACTGTATTTAATTTATTTATTTATTTTGCTCCTTTGCACCCCATTATTTTTATTTCTACTTTGCACATTCTTCCATTGCAAATCTACCATTCCAGTGTTTTACTTGCTATATTGTATTTACTTTGCCACAATCACCTTTTTTGCCTTTACCTCCCTTATCTCACCTCATTTGCTCACATCGTATATAGACTTGTTTATACTGTATTATTGACTGTATGTTTGTTTTACTCCATGTGTAACTCTGTGTCATTGTATGTGTCGAACTGCTTTGCTTTATCTTGGCCAGGTCGCAATTGTAAATGAGAACTTGTTCTCAACTTGCCTACCTGGTTAAATAAAGGTGAAAAAAAGTAAGCATTTCACCCTAAGGTCTCCATCTGTTGTACTTGGCACATGTGATTTAGGAAGTTTCTCCCGTTCTTCTCTGCAGATCCTCTCAAGCTCTGTCAGGTTGGATGGGGAGCGTCCCTGCACAGCTATTTTCAGGTCTCTCCAGAGATGTTTGATAGAGCTCAAGTCGGGGCTCTGTCTGGGCCACTCAAGGACATTTAGACATGTCCCGAAGCCACTCCTGCGTTGTCTTGGCTGTGTTCTTGGGGTCATTGTCCTGTTAGAAGGGAACCTTTGCCCAGTATGTGGTCCTGAGCGCTCTGGAGCAGGTTTTCATCAAGGATCTTTCAGTACTTTGCTCCGTTCATCTTTCCCTTGATCCTACTAGTCTCCCATTCCTTGCCGTTGAAAAACATTGCCATAGCATGATGCTGCCACCATGCTCCACTGTAGGGATGGTGCCAGGTTTCCTCCAGACGTGGCACTTGGCATTCAGGCCAAAGAGTTCAATCTTGTTTCTCATGGTCTGAGAGTCTTTTAGTGGGCTGTCATGTGCCTTTTACAGAGGAGTGCTGCAGAGATGATTGTCCTTCTGGAAGGTTATCCCATCTCCACAGAGGAATTCTGGAGCTCTGTCAGAGTGATCATCGGGTTCTTGGTCACCTACCTGAACAAGCCCCTTCTCCCCAATTGCTGTTTGGCCGGGCGGCTAGCTCTGGGAATCGTCTTGGTGGTTCCAAACTTGTTCCATTTAAGAATGATGGAGGTGTTGTGGAAATTCAGTACTGAGAGAGACTTGGTCTTGGTAATTTCTTCAAACAATCATCTTTATTTAATATTGATTAATTATTGCAATAATGAGACCGTCATCCCACCAGTCTTGACTGACTGTTAGGCTGAGAGTCTAGCCGTTACAGACGATGCACAGTTTTATTTTAGCTGATACTAAGATTGCTTAGTCAGTCACTTCTAACCTTCCCATAAGCCACCTTGGTTATCTACACAGGATGGTATTTGATTTAGTTTCCCAGATGCCAGGAAGATGAGACAATGAGGCATTGTTCTTAACTCTTCCATGCTCTCTCTATCTTGAGTCACACACACCACATCTTGTCTATATAATGCTAGTTTTTAGGTTTTTATCACCAACACAAATCAATTGTCAGCTTCAAGCTATCTCTAGTAAAAACCCATGTCCTCAACACCCAGACTAGCTGCATGGTGCTAGTGTGGAGACCATAAAACACAGCATTTACAGGACAGAAAGATCTTACTGTTCGTTAAGTAAATAATTGTTACATAGCCAGGAAATATGGTGAATACATAATTTTCCCCTCACAGAGGCCACTGTTCTTGGGGACCTTCAATGTTGCAGAAATTGTTTGGTACCCTTCCCCAGATTTGTGCCTCGACACAGTGCTGTCTCCGAGCTCTACGGACAATTCCTTCAACCTCATGGCTTGGTTTTTGGTCTGACATGCACTGTCAACTGTGGGACCTTACAGTGCCTTGCGAAAGTATTCGGCCCCCTTGTTTTCAGTTCTTTCCACAGATTCTCGATTGGATTCAGGTCTGGACTTTGACTTGGCCATTCTAACTTGGCCATTCTACCACCTGGATATGTTTATTTTTGAACCATTCCATTGTAGATTTTGCTTTATGTTATGGATCATTGTCTTGTTGGAAGACAAATCTCCGTCCCAGTCTCAGGTCTTTTGCAGACTCCATTTTCTTTCTCGGTTTTCTTCCAGAATGGTCCTGTATTTGGCTCCATCCATCTTCCCATCAATTTTAACCATCTTCCCTGTCCCTGCTGAAGAAAAGCAGGCCCAAACCATGATGCTGCCACCACCATGTTTGACAGTGGGGATGGTGTGTTCACGGTGATGAGCTGTGTTGCTTTTACGCCAAACATAACGTTTTGCATTGTTGCCAAAAAGTTCAATTTTGGTTTCATCTGACCAGAGCACCTTCTTCCACATGTTTGGTGTGTCTCCAGGTGGCTTGTGGCAAACTTTAAACTACACTTTTTATGGATATCTTTAAGAAATGGCTTTCTTCTTGCCACTCTTCCATAAAGGCCAGATTTGTGCAATATATGACTGATTGTTGTCATATGGACAGAGCCTCCCACCTCAGCTGTAGATCTCTGCCGTTCATCCAGAGTGATCATCGGCCTCTTGGCTGCATCTCTGATCAGTCTTCTCCTTGTATGAGCTGAAAGTCTAGAGCACATATGTCAGAGTCAAGGCCCGCGGGCCACATCCGGCCCGCGAGAAGGTTTTTTACGGCCCCTGGGATGATCTTGATTTATTATTAGAACCGGCCCGCAGACCGCAGCAAGCCGGCAGCCCGCAGATCTTTTACACGCACCAATACTACATTTCCCACAATGCAACGGTGACGCACCGAGCAGTAGGCGGCTTCATTTCAATATTTATTGGCACAGCAGTCGTCAGCATCACAGTAAAATTAACTTTCAGATACCCATCAAAAATGGCAAAACGGAAGGTGGACACTGAGAACCGGGGGTTTCAAACAAGGTGGGAGTCGGAGTATATGTTCACGGAGGTAGCTGGAAAACCTGTGTGTCTTCTGTGTGGAGAAAGTGTGGCGGTACTGAAAGAGTATAATCTGAGACGACATTATGAAACGAAACACGCGGACAAAAACAAGAATATGGACATGGAACAAAGGCTACAAAAGGCAGAGGAATTAAAACGAGGCCTCAAATCTCGACAGGCTCTGTTCAAAAAAGCCAAATCACAAGGCCAGGCTGCTGTCAAGGCCAGTTTTATTTTGGCAGAAGAGATCGCTAAATCAGCCCGGCCATTTACGGAGGGGGATTTCATCAAAAACTGCATGATTAAAGTTTGTGACGAAGTTTGCCCAGAAAAAAGGCAACTCTTTTTAAATGTGAGTCTGAGCAGAAACACCATTGCCGAGAGTAGACCAGTTGTCCATCAATCTAAAAGAGCAGCTTGTGAAAAAGGGAAAAGATTTCATTGCATATTCCTTGGCTGTGGATGAGAGCACCGACATTTCTGACATTGCCCAGTTGTCAATTTTCATCCGCGGAGTGGACTCCAGCCTAAGCGTGACAGAGGAGTTTTTGGCTTTACGTCCTATGCATGGCACAACTACGGGGCATGATTTGTATGAAGAGGTGTCAAGATGTGTAAATGAGATGGAGCTGCCTTGGGAAAAACTCGTGGGTTTGACAACCGACGGAGCACCTGCGATGTGTGGACACAGGAGCGGACTGGTGGCGAAGATACGGGAAAAGATGCAAGAGGTCTGCGACAGGTGAGCTGACAGCTTATCATTGTATCATACACCAGGAAGCGTTTTCGGTAAAGCCTTGAAAATGGAGCATGTAATGAGCATCATCACGCGCACAGTTAACTTTATCAGAGCCAAAGGTTTGAATCACCGCCAGTTCAAGGCATTTTGACGGAGTTAGAAACGGAGCATGGTGATTTGCCTTATCACACAGAGGTGCGATGGCTAAGCCAGGGAAAGGTGCTTCAAAGATGTTTCGAGCTTCGTGAGGAGATTTGTCTGTTCTTGGACAGCAAAGGGAAAGACACAACACAACTCCGAGACGAAATGTTTCTGTGTGAAATGGCTTTTCTGTGTGACATTACGAGTCATCTGAATGCAATGAACTTGCAGCTGCAGGGTCGGGATCATGTCATCTCTGATATGTACAGTACAGTGAAGGCATTTAAAACCAAACTGACTCTGTCAGATGCGGAAAGAAAATTTGAGCCACTTTCCCAGCTGCCAGACCATGAAAGAGAAGCTCTCTACCAGTGCGTTCCCGAGCGCACAGTTGGCTGATAAAATAGGTATGCTTGCCGCTGACTTTCGACGCCGATTTGCTGACTTTGAAGCACAAAAAAGCAGGTTGGAACTGCTCGGTAACCCATTTGCTGTTGACGTGGAAAGCTCACCACCAAACCTCCAAATGGAGTTGATTGACCTCCAATGCAATGATGCACTGAGGGCAAAATATGCGGCAGTGGGTGCTGCGGAGTTCGCCCGTTTCCTCCCCGACACAATGCCCCAGCTGCGCATCCAGGCTGCTCAAACGTTGTCTATGTTTGGCAGCACATACCTGTGTGAACAACTTTTTTCTTTGATGAACCTGAACAAAACATCACACAGAAGTCGACTTACTGCTGAACACCTCCACTCAATTCTGAGGATTTTCAGCTATACCCCGAACATTGATGAACTTGTGGAAAAGATGGGACACCACCAAGTATCACCCTCAACCTCAAACAAGTGAACATTACTGTGCAATCACATATTTAGAGTTTTTACTCAGTTCAAGTTTAAAAGTTAAAGTTTAATATTTGTTTTCACTGCATGTTACTTCTCCTTAAACAAAGTGTTGTTTTTGATTAATAGATTTTTGCACTTTATTTTATTGTATTTCAATCCAATTATATTTTAAAAATATTTCAGTTGAGTGGATGATAGAAAATTGCTATTAACTTTTTTTCTTTGAAGTAAATTTAGCCCACTTTTGCTAAAATAGAAAATATAGGCTACTGATGGTGCCTTGAATACCGGTTTCTTTCATTTAATGTTCATGTTATGGGGATTTTTATATAAAGGAAATTTGTCTTTTGTGTCTGTTGAAAATTAAAGATTACTGACAGAGCCATAAGAAAATATTGCTTTATTTATCTGATCATATTGGAATATATTTGTTAGGTTTTCAGTAGGTTCAATTAGGTTCACTAGACTATATGCGTCATTTAAAAATTTTTCAATGAACATTCGAACAGTCCGGCCCTCGGCTTGTAGCTAAAATTTTTATTTGGCCCTCCGTCCATTTGACTTTGACACCCCTGGTCTAGAGGGACAGCCAGGTCTTGGTAGATTTGCAGTGGTCTGATACTCCTTCCATTTCAATATTATCGCTTGCACAGTGCTCCTTGGGATGTTTAAAGCTTGGGAAATCTTTTTGTATCCAAATCCGGCTTTAAACTTCTTCACAACAGTATCACGGACCTGCCTGGTGTGTTCCTTGTTCTTCATGATGCTCTCTGCGCTTTTAACGGACCTCTGAGACTATCACAGTGCAGGTGCATTTATACGGAGACTTGATTACACACAGGTGGATTGTATTTATCATCATTAGTCATTTAGGTCAACATTGGATCATTCAGAGATCCTCACTGAACTTCTGGAGAGAGTTTGCTGCACTGAAAGTAAAGGGGCTGAATAATTTTGCACGCCCAATTTTTCAGTTTTTGATTTGTTAAAAAAGTTTGAAATATCCAATAAATGTCGTTCCACTTCATGATTGTGTCCCACTTCTTGTTGATTCTTCACAAAAAAATACAGTTTTATATCTTTATGTTTGAAGCCTGAAATGTGGCAAAAGGTCGCAAAGTTCAAGGGGGCCGAATACTTTCGCAAGGCACTGTATATAGACAGGTGTGTGCCTTTCCAAATCATGTCTAAGCAACTGAATTTACCACAGGTGGACTCCAATCAAGTTGTAGAAACATATCAAGGATGTCTGGGTGGCTGGCCTCAGACAATCCAGCAGGTAAAGTATCTGGATGTGGAGGTCCTGAGCTGGCGTGGTTACATGCGGTCTGCTGTTGTGAGGCCGGTTGGACGTATTGCCAAATTTTCTCAAATTTATGTATGTATGGTAGAGAAATTAACTTTCAATATCTGGCAACAGCTGAGTGTTGAGTCAAAACTGCACATTTAAGAGTGACCTTTTGTCCCCAGCTCATTGATATGCCACACCTGTCAGGTGGATGGATTATTTTGGCAAAGGAGAAATGCTTACTAACAGGGATGTAAACAAATGTGGCCAGTCTTTGAGAGAAATGCGATTTCTGTGCTTACGGAACATTTCTGGGATCCTTTATTTCAGCACGAAACATGGGACCAACACTTTACATGTTTTGCGTTTATATGTTTCAATATAAAGGAAATAAACTTTCTATTGAAACGTGTACAATTAAATTGGTTAAAGCAGTCTCAAATATCACTCATTTGTATTCCCTGTGGCTTTAGAGTTGCAGCAAAGTTGGTTCCCGTTTGTCACATTTGCATTGCTCAACCAAAACACCCCTAATTGATTTGTTGACAAATAGTGCTAACCACAATACAGGTGATGACTGCATATTGCTGGGAAGCAACTGCAGTGACTTGAAGGAGAATATAAAAAACTACGACCTTTCATCACAAGGATTTTCTGAAGTTTATGAAAGTCGAAATATAGGTGCAAGTCAGTTGGTTTTTATTCCGATAATGTAACACTTTGAAAGGCAGTGACATCTATCGTTGGTCACCGCCAGAGACTGAAGAGGAAGCAAAACACCCCACTTGCTGGTTTAATTGAAGTCAATTAACTAAATAGACCAGACCCAGCTGCTATCACATTGGGGTTTGTGGAAGAGCCATTCCATTAAGTAGACAGGAACTGACTATTTTGCCACCCTAATGGTAAACACCCTGCATGAACTCTTCATCTTTGTCACCAACTTTCAAAGCATTTTGCATTATGGGGACAAAATGTAGCTGCTCGAACACAGCCATTATCTTAATATGGTCTTAGATGTTGAATACCAATCCTACCTGCCTAAAATTGCAGATAAATATTGCTGTAGATGATGGATAATAGGATGCCTCTGGTTACATTTTCTGCTTGGGCAAGAGTTTGTATATTACTCATTGACATATTGCTGGAGGATGTGTTATTCTCAGATTGCTGGTGTTCATTTTTGTCTGCTGTAGGGTGCATGACAGTGTATGGTATATTGTCCACACAACTGAAAGACTGGTATGGCATTGCAATTGTCAATTACAGAACATTACCCAATAGCATAACGTCATTTGACAATTTATTTGATTGATTGAACGGTTAGTGGGACTGCTTGTTCTCCAGCAGTACTCGGTCTGTGGTCTGGAAGTCCAGGGCCCCCCAGTTGAGAACGTTTCCAGGGGTGAAGATTGTATGGTTAGTGTACCATTGGATCTCACAGGAAGACCGCATGTTGTCCCACATGTGGACATCCGTCAGCAGGCCGACTGCTGCCGGTCGAAAAGCCAGCCAAACTTAACCTGCTCCTGAAACAGGAAAATGTGTTCAGTAATAGAATGCCTTCTTGTTTGTGGGTTCTTAACTGACTTACCTAGTTAAAAATTAAAATAGTGTTATTTTCAGTGTTTAATGCTTTATTTCACAAGAGCATTACAGTATGTGGAGAAAAGTAGCACTGTATGGGGAATAGGGTTTCATTTAAAACAGCCGTGGTTTTGTACTAATTCTATCTGTCCAAGAATGATGTTTTTTCCTTTGATGGCTTCAGATTGGAGGAATTTCCTGGTGCTGGGTTTGCCATCTAGCCACAGCTGTCCAAGGTCTGTCGCAGAGGTGCAGAGAGTGCCAGGTGTTGAGGGTGTAGTCCTGGCCATCAAAGATTGCAGCGCCGTTCTTGGAACATTGTTCGATCTCACCTGCCACCGTCCTCTTGAAGATGACAAAAGCGTCATCTATAAGTGTGGCAAGGGAGAACAGGATGTGGTTCCTTCTGAGATTTGTGAAAAACCTGGAGACACATGTAGAGGGACAGGGAGAAACATGGTGAGAAATGGTTATGGTTCATACATCATACAACTTGCAAAAATTTCAATTTGTTTTAATAAGTTGAACATTAGTCAATAAAAAAAACTTCAGTTTGTTTTCAGTGTGTGAGATTTCTCTAAGTAATTAGTCTCACATGAGCTGTGTCGGTCTCTTGTGGAAAGGGCAACATTTTTACCTGAAGGGTCTGCAGACAGATTGTAGTGAACAAATTTTTCCTGATCAAAAAATCTTTAATTTCACCTTTGGTCTATGTAGTCTTAAAAAGTTACATTTCACCCAATTTAGAAAAACTGCTACAAAGTGTGCACTCTAGCGAGAGCTTGTAAAATGAGCAAACAAAAGCCCCAACATTACAAAATAAGTTTATTATTTACTGTTGTTACGATAACTAGGAGTGGTGGGTGGAATCAGGCGCAGAGAGCAGGGTTCAGTCGATTTGTCAAATTTATTCCCCAGCGCAACAAAAACGGTTACGCCAACACACAGGGCGTATATAAGTTGCCAGTCCAAACAATAGGACAGAAATAGTCCGGCGAATAAGGATATGAACAAAATAACACCATCCAACACAGAGTAACAAAAAACAAGCCCACACAAATACCCAGCGGGCCTAGTGCCCTTAAATAACCTACAAACAAACCCTAATATAAAACAGGTGTACCCAATTACCCAATTACCAAAACAAACGGAAAGGGAATCGATGGCTCCCGCACCGCGCTGACCCTGGCCTCGAGGACGACCCGGAGGACGAGGCGGTGGAAATCCCTCAAGAGGGAAGGATCTAAAATGTCCCTCCCCGGTACCCAGCACCTCTCCTCCGGACCGTACCCCTCCCAGTCCACGAGGTACTGCAGGCCCCTCACCCGGCGTCTCGAGTCCAGAATCGCTCGTACTGTGTATGCCGGGGACCCCTCGATGTCCAGAGGGGGTGGAGGGACCTCCGGTACCTCACTGCCTTGTAGGGGACCAGCTACCACCGGCCTGAGGAGAGACACATGAAACGAGGGGTTAATGCGATAATAAGAGGGAAGTTGCAATCTAAAACACACCTCGTTTATCCTCCTCGGGACTTTAAATGGCCCCACAAACTGCGGCCCCAGCTTCCGGCAGGGCAGGCGGAGGGGCAGGTTTCAGCCAGACCCTGTCCCCCGGTGCGAACACCGGGGCCTCACTGCGGTGGCAGTCAGCGTCTCTCTTCTGCCGTTCACTGGCTTGCCTGAGAGAATCCTGGACTGCCCGCCAGGTCTCTCTAGAGCGCTGTACCCACTCCTCCACCGCAGGCGCCTCAGTCTGACTCTGATGCCATGGAGCCAGGACCAGCTGGTAGCCCAGTACGCATTCAAATGGCGACATGTTCGTAGATGAATGCCGAAGAGAGTTCTGGGCCAACTCTGCCCACGGGACGTACCTCGCCCATTCTCCTGGCCGGTCCTGGCAATACGACCTCAGAAACCTACCCACTTCCTGGTTTACTCTCTCCACCTGCCCATTACTTTCAGGGTGATAACCAGAGGTAAGGCTGACCGAGATCCCCAGACGCTCCATAAACACCCTCCAAACCCGGGACGTGAACTGGGGACCCTGATCGGAGACGATATCCTCTGGAACCCCATAGTGCCGGAAGACATGGGTAAATAGAGCCTCTGCAGTCTGTAGGGCCGTAGGGAGACCAGGCAATGGGAGGAGACGGCAGGACTTAGAGAACCGATCCACAACGACCACAACGGTAGTGTTCCCCTGGGATGGGGGAAGGTCAGTAAGAAAATCTACCGAGAGATGCGACCATGGCCGTTGTGGAACCGGGAGGGGCTGTAACTTCCCTCTTGGAAGGTGCCTAGGAGCCTTACTCTGGGCGCATACCGAACAGGAAGAGACATAGAGCCTCACATCCTTAGCTAAGGTGGGCCACCAGTATTTCCCCCTAAGACCCCGCACTGTCCTATCAATCCCCGGATGACCCGCAGACGGTAGTGTGTGGGCCCACCGAATCAATTATTCACAGACACCAAGCGGTACGTAACTTCGACCAGTCGGACACTGTGTAGGCGCAGGTTCAACCCTCAACGCCCGCTCGATGTCCGCGTCCATCTCCCATACCACTGGGGCCACCAGCCGAGAGGCTGGAAGGATGGGAGTGGGTTCGATGGACCGGTCCTCAGTGTCATAGAGACGGGACAGCGCGTCGGCCTTAGTGTTGAGGGAACCTGGTCTGTAAGAGATCGTAAATCTAAAACGTGTAAAGAACATGGCCCACCAAGCCTGACCCGGATTCAGTCTCCTCGCTGCTCGAATATACTCCAGATTACGGTGGTCAGTCCATATGAGGAAAGGGTATTTAGCCCCCTCTAGCCAGTGTCTCCACACCTTCAGGGCCTTTACCATACCATAGCTCCCCCACATCATAGTTCCGCTCCGCCGGACCCAGCTTCTTAGAAAAGAAAGCGCAGGGACGGAGCTTCGGTGGCGTGCCCGAGCGCTGAGACAGCACGGCTCCAACCCCAGCCTCGGACGCATCCACCTCCACTATGAATGCTAACGAAGGGTCCGGATGCGCCAACACGGGAGCCCCAGTGAACAGTGCCTTCAACTGGTTGAAAGCTCCATCAGCCTCTGCTGACCACCGCAGACGCACCGGCACCCCCTTCAGCAGTGAGGTAATGGGTGCTGCTACTTGGCCAAAACCCCGGATAAACCTCCAGTAGTAATTGGCAAATCCCAAAAACCGCTGCACCTCCTTTACCGTGGTCGGAGTCGGCCAATTACGCATGGCGTTAACGCGGTCACACTCCATCATCATCCCCGAACTGGAAATGCGATAACCCAGGAAGGAAACGGCTGGTTTGGAGAACACACATTTCTCAGCCTTGACGTATAGGTCATGCTCCAGCAGTCGCCCAAGAACCTTGCGCACCAGGGAAACATGCTTGGCGCGTGTGGTAGAATAAATCAAGATGTCATCAATATAGACTACCACACCCTGCCCGTGCAAGTCCCCGAGAATCTCATCTACAAAGGATTGAAAGACGGCTGGAGCATTCTTCAACCCATACGGCATGACGAGGTACTCATAGTGGCCTGATGTGGTACTAAACGCTGTTTTCCACTCGTCTCCTCCCCGAATACGCACCAGATTATACGCGCTCCTGAAGTCCAGTTTTGTGAAGAAACGCCCTCCGTAGAATGATTCCACCGCCGTAGCGATGAGAGGTAGCGGATAACTAAAACCCACTGTTATCGAATTGAGACCTCGATAATCAATGCACGGACGCAGACCTCCCCTCTTTTTCCTCACAAAAAAGAAACTTGAGGAGACGGGTGACATGGAGGGCCGAATGTACCCCTGTCTCAGAGCTTCCGTGACATATGTTTCCATAGCCAGCGTCTCCTCCTGTGACAGTGGGTACACGTGACTCCGGGGAAGAGCAGCGTTCTCCAGGAGGTTTATCACGCAATCCCACCGTCGATGGGGTGGTAATTTGGTCGCTTTCTTCTTACTAAAAGTGATAGCCAAATCGGCATATTCTGGGGGAATGCGCACGGTGGAAACCTGGTCTGGACTCTCCACCGTCGTGGCACCGATGGAAACTCCTATACACCTATCTGAACACTCATCTGACCACCCCTTAAGAGCCCCCTGTTTCCAGGAAATAAGGGGATTGTGAATAGCCAGCCAGGGAACCCCCAACACCACTGGAAACCCAGGTGAATCAATAAGATAGAAACTGATCCTCTCCCTAGGATTCCCCTGCGTTACTATGTCCAGCTGAATCGTGGCCTCCCTGACCAGCCCTGACCCTAACGGTCGGCTATCTAAGGAGTGCACGAGGACAGGTGGGTCTATCTGCACTAACGGAATACCCAATTTACGGGCGAGTCCGCGATCCATAAAACTCCCAGCTGCGCCTGAATCGACTAGCGCCTTATGCTGAAGAGAGGGGAAAAACGCAGGGAAAAAATTAACAAAAACATGTGACCAACAAGGAGCTCTGGGTGAGTTTGGTGCTTACTCACCTGGGGTGGCCGAGGATTGTTCCGCCGACCATCTCGACTCCCAGAGGAACTCCTCCAGCACCGGTCCGAAGTGTGTCCTCTCCGTCCACAATAGGAGCAGGAGGAGCCCCCCCCTCTCTGATCCCCCTAGATGCAGCTCCTCCCAACTCCATCAGAGTGGGAGTGGGAGAGCTGGAAGGTGGAATTAACAGGACCCCTTCTGAACGCCCGCGGGCAGCTAGCAGGTTGTCCAATCGAATAGACATGTCTATTAGTTCATCCAGGGAGAGAGTTGTGTCCCTGCAAGCTAGCTCCCGGCGGACGTCCTCCCGGAGACTAGACCGGTAATGGTCCATCAGGGCCCTGTCATTCCGCCCAGCACCAGCAGCTAGGGTCCTGAACTCCAACGCAAAGTCCTGCGCGCTCCTCGTCTCCTGTCTGAGGTGGAACAGTCGCTCACCCGTCGCTTTACCCTCTGGTGGGTGGTCGAACACAGCTCGGAAACGGCGGGTGAACTCCAGGTAATTGTCCCGAGCCGAGTCCGGACTGTTCCAGACCGCGTTAGCCCAGTCCAGGGCCCTGCCCGTTAGACAGGAGACGAGGAGGCTCACATTCTCCTCACCCGAGGGAGTCGGACGCACAGTAGCCAGGTAGAGCTCTAGCTGGAGCAAAAATCCCTGGCACCCAGCCGCCGCTCCATTGTACTCCCTCGGGGGGGAGAGACGCAGTGCGCTGGACACAGAGGACGACGTAGGTAGAGTAGGTGGTGTCGGTAGTTGGGGAGCTGGGGTAGACGTCGGTAGACCACTCCTCTCCCATCGCTCCATCCTCTCCATCATCTGGTCCATCGCTGTACCGATCCGATGGAGGACAGCTGTGTGGTGATGGACGCGCTCCTCCATAGTGGGGAGAGGGGTGGTCGCTGCTCCTGCTCCTGTCAAATTTCATTACCGTTATCAGTGACTATATTACCACAAGCACTAGTAATAAGTTCTCCATATTGGGTAAGGATAATTGTAATTAATTTAAATTAACTGTTTATATTACAGTGTCATGCACTGCAGAACAGAGAGGAGGAATGTTAGTTTGGTCAGGTATAAGTCATGGTGATTAAGGAGAGTGAGGACTGATGGAGGCTGATTGGCAATGAGTAGCAGCTCATGTTGAGGTAATGGAGGAGCGGTGTTCAAGGCAGCTAGTTGAGAGTTACGTTTAAGTCTGGTCCATAGAGTCAGTTAGGGGACCCATCTTTGTATGTTTCAGTATGGCATCTGAACAAGGACAGTGCCATTGAGGCCATCTCGTTTTTAAAGTAGTAATTTTCTTCTTTTGTATTTGAAAAAAGTATAAAACTAATATTGGTGGTGGAAGCCCCCAATGGCAATGTCCATACAAAACGGGTTATATCCATGATGAGTCCTCTAAGTTCATTATTAGCACCATCTATTCACTTTTTCTGTTGCATAGCCTGCCCTGTATGCTATTAATCTTCTACTTGCCGTAGAACCGGTGCATATCTAGGATGTGTTTAGCCTTCCGAAATCCTAACTTTTGAAACACTAGGGCAATAAATGCTAAACTGACTGCAGTGCCAAGGATACACTTCATCCTGCACTTGGGGATATATTGTTTCTATGTAGATGGATAACAGACATAGGTACTCCCTGGATGAAGTGAATGGTTTCAAACATTCATTTTGTCCTGAAGGCATACTGTGTGTGTCCATCCCAAATCGGACCCTATTCCCTTTATAGTGCACTACTTTTGACCAGGTCCCATTGGGTGAATGTGGGGGATAGTGTTCAGAGATAAAAGGCTGTAGATAATTCCAACTGCCATGGAAGTGTCTAGTCTTCAGAGGTGTAAGGATAATAATTACTAGAAGTGAAACTAGGGTATTTTGTCCAGGGAAAGTAGTGCACTATATAGGGAATAGGTTGCCATCTCTCTCATCCTGTTTCACTGACTGCAGAAGAAATGGACAGCTATCTTCGGGTGAGATAAAAGTAGTTTTGACAAACATGGACAGAGCTTTTCTGTTTCCTGAGGGTTGCTGTGTCCGAATACCCAAGCTAGTGTACTACATACTATGTACTCATCGTGGAATACTATTTAGCAAGTACCGTTTAGTAAAAAGCATGCAGTATGCCACAGCCGCAATGCATTAGCGGCTCCTGACTGGCTGAGAAGGTGGGGTGGGGTTGAGTGAGGGTGGATCAAAATTCATCCATTGCTAATTTCCAATTGGATTAATTTATCTAAACTCTAAATAGAATAGGAGTTATAGGCCAACTCAGGCTGGTTTAGGCATATACTGTAGTCCATACTGTATATATGTAGCCCATGTATCCTATTTAAAAAGACTGAAGAAAGAAACAGATAATTATGTCCAATTTCAACATACAGTACCAGTCAAAAGTTTGGACACACCTACTCATTCAAGGGTTTTTCTTAATTGACTATTTTCTACACTGTAGAATAATAGTGAAGACATCAAAACTATGAAATAACACATATGGTAACCAAAAGAAAAGTGTTAAGCAAATCAAAATATATTTGAGATTTGAGATTCTTCAATGTAGGGAACCATTGCCTTGACAGCTTTGCACACTCTTGGCATTCTCTCAACCAGCTTCACCTGGAATGCTTTTCCAACAGTCTTGAAGGAGTTCCCACATATGCTGAAAACTTGTTGGCTGCTGTTCCTTCACTCTCCGGTCCAACTCATCCCAACCCATCTCAAATGGGTTGAGGTCAGGTGATTGTGGAGGACAGGTCATCTGATGCAGCACTCCATTACTCTCCTTGGTCAAATAGCCCTTACACAGCCTGGAGGTATGTTTGGGGTCATTATCCTGTTGAAAAACAAATGATAGTCCCACTAAGCACAAACCAGATGGGATGGCACATTGCTACAGAATGCTGTGGTAGCCATGATGGTTAAGTATGCCTTGACTTAAAATAAATAAATAATCACAGACAGTGTCACCGGCAGAGCACCCCACACCTTCTCCTCCATGCTTCAAGGTGGGAACCACACATGCAGAGATAATCTGTTCACCTACTTGGTGTCTCAGAAATACTCAGACCAAAGGACAGATTTCCACCGGTCTAATGTCCATTGCTCGTGTTTCTTGGCCCAAGCAAGTCTCTTCTTCTTATTGATGTCCTTAAATAGTGGTTTATTTGCAGCAATTCTACCATGAAGGCCTGATTCATGCAGTCTGCTCTGAACAGTTGGTGTTGAGATGTGTCTGTTAGTTGAACATTGTTATGCATTTATTTGGACTGCAAATTCTGATGGTGGTAACTCTAAAGAACTTTTCCTCTGCAGCAAAGGTAACTCTGGGTCTTCCTTTCCTGTGGCGGTCCTCGTGAGAGCCAGTTTCATCATAGCGCTTGATGGTTTTTGGGGCTGCACTTTAAGAAACTTTCAAAGTTCTTGAAATTTTACGGATTGACTGACCTTTCTGTCTTAAAGTAATGATGGACTGTCGTTTCTCTTTGCTTATTTGAGCTGTTCTTGCCATAATATGGACTTGGTCATTTACCAAATAGGGCTATCTTCTGTATACCACCCCTAACTTGTTGCAACACAAGGACCGAGTTTCGGAAACCCTGGCCTACAAAACTAAAACAATCCATATGTTCAATCAAAATACACCTGTCTTAGGTCAGTTAGGATCACCACTTCATATAAGAATGTGAAATGTCAGAAATCATTCTCTCTACTATTATTATTTCAGCTTTCATATCTTTCATCACATTCCCATTGGGTCAGAAGTTTACATGCACTCAATTAGTATTTGGTAACATCGCCCTAAACAATTTAAACTTGGTCAAGCATTTTGTGTAGCCTTCTACAAGCTTCCCTCAATAAGTTGGGAGAATTTTGGCCCATTCCTCCGGAAAGAGCTGGTGTAACTGAATCAGGTTTGTAGGCCTCTTTGCTCGCACACACTTTTTCAGTTCTGCCCATACCTGTTCTATGGGATTGAGGCCAGGGCTTTGTGATGGACACTCCAATACCTTGACTTTGTTGTCCTTAAGCCATTTTGCCACAACTTTGGAAGAATGCTTGGAGTCATTGTCCATTTGGAAGACCCATTTGTGACCAAGCCTCAACTTCCTGACTGATGTCTTGAGATGTTGCTTCAATGTATCCACAATTTTCCTACCTCATCATGCCATCTATTTTGTGAAATGCACCAGTCCCTCCTGCAGCCAACCACCTGTCCGCAATAGGTTGAGAGAGGCTGGACTGAAGGCTTGTAGGCCTGTTGTAAGGCAGGTCCTCACCAGACATCAGCGGCAACAATGTCACCTATGGGCACAAACCCATCATCGCTGGACCAGACAGGACTGGCAAAAAGTGCTCTTCACTGACGAGTCGTGGTTTTGTCTCACCAGGGGTGATATTCGGATTCGCATTTATTGTTGAAGGAATGAGCGTTACACCGAGGCCTGTACTCTGGAGCGGGATCAATTTGGAGGTGGACGGTCCGTCATGGTCTGGGGCAGTGTGTCACAGCATCATCGGACTGAGCTTGTTGTCATTGCAGGTAATCTCAACGCTGTGCGTTACAGGGAAGACATCCTCCTCCCTCATGTGGTACCCTTCCTGCAGGCCCATCCTGACATGACACTCCAGCATGACAATACCACCAGCCATACTGCTCATTCTGTGCGTGATTTCCTGCAAGACAGGAATATCAGTGTTCTGCCATGGCCAGCGAAGAGCCCGGATCTCAACCCCATTAAGCACGTCTGGGACCTGTTGGATCGGAGGGTGAGGGCTAGGGCCATTCCCCCCCAGAAATGTCCGGGAACTTGCAGGTGCCTTGGTGGAAGAGTGGGGTAACATCTCACAGCAAGAACTGGCAAATCTGGTGCAGTCCATGAGGAGGAGATGCACTGCAGCTGGTGGCTTTGATTTTGACCCCCCTCTTTGTTCAGGGACACATTATTCAATTTCTGTTAGTCACATGTATGTGGAACTTGTTCAGTTTATGTATAATTTGTTGAACCTTATGTTCATACAAATATTTACACACAAAATAAACGCAGTTGACAGTGAGAGAACGTTTCTTTTTTTGCTGAGTTTATGTACTCATCTTCATATACTATTTAACAAGTACTGTTTAGTAAAAAGCATGCATTATGCCACAGCCGCAACAAAGCAGTAGCAACTCCTGACTGGATGAGTAGGTGGGGCGAGGTCGAGTGAGGGTGGATTTTTCCAAATTTAACAGACATCCATCCCTGATAATAGCTCATTTCCAATTGGATTAATTTATCTAAACTCTGACTAGAAAAGGAATGGAGTTATAGGCTACTCAGGCATATACTGTAGTCCATACTGTATATATGTAGCCCATTTATCCTATTAAAAAAAAGACTGAAGAGAGAAACAGATAATTATGTCTAATTTCAACATATTCATTAGTGAAACCAAAGTGCATGTATAAATTAAATAATATCCTAGTACACACACCAAAACTTTTCAAATATTAAAATCAGAAGGCTAGTGCATAGACAACCTTGGACAGTTGGTTGCATGGCAAATTCAGAACCGCTGGACAGCAACATAATAAACTAAAACTCCGGGAACAAGATCAGAACGACTGCTGGGGCTTAATCCACGAGTTTTGGAAACCCTGGACTAGCCTACAAAAGTAAAACAATCCATATGTTCAAATCAAAAGGCCTGATTAACATGATATCAGTAACGCAGCCACATCCCGAGTCCCAGGTGCAGACACATTCAGAAATCAAAAGAGGGTTTGGTGTTTAGTTTAAAATCTCTGATGAAAGCCACACTTTTCAATTAGAAAAACCCCCACTTCTGTTTTCAAAGCTGTAGTCTGTCGCAAAAGGCTACTCGTGATCATTTTAAAGAGAAAAAAAATGACTTAACCTACTGTCACGTTTGTCATATTGATGAGACTAAGGCACAGCGGGATAAGCATACATTCTTCTTTTAATGAAGGAAAAACACTAAACAAACTAACAAAGAAACAAATCGAATGTGACACTATATCACATGAGTGCTGACAGGAAACTACACATAGACAATAACCCACAAAACCAAAATGGCAAATGGCAACCTAAATAGGATCCCCAATCAGAGATAATGATAAACAGCTGTCTCTGATTGGGAACCAATTCAGGCCACCATAGACCTACATTTACCTCGACAATACCAAAACCCCATAGATACAAAAAACCCTAGACAAGACGAAAACACACATACCACCCTCGTCACACCATGACCTAACCAAAATAATAAAGAGTGGGGGGCGTGAAAGGGTGGGGGGGCGTGACAGGACCCCCCCACCCCCAAAGGTGCGGACTCCCGGCCGCAAACCTAAACCTATATGGGAGGGTCTGGGTGGGCATCTAGCCTCTGTGGCGGCTCTGGTTCTGGACACCGCCCCCCTTCTTTACACTGAGTCCGCTCTTGTAGCACAGACCCGTGGATCATCGTCCGAGGCTCTGGACTGCGGATCCTTGCCGTAGGCCCCGGGCTGGGGACCCTCGCTGTGTGGATCGTTGCCGGATGTTCTGGACTGGGGACCGTCGCTGGAGACCCTGGACTGGGGACCGTCACTAGAGACCCCGGACTGGGGACCGTTGCTGGAGACCCCGGACTGGGGACCGTCACTAGAGACCCCGGACTAGGGACCGTCACTAGAGACCCCGGACTGGGGACCGTCGCTGGAGACCCCAGACTGTGGCCCGTCGCTGGAGACCCCAGACTGTGGCCCGTCGTTGGAGGTTCCGGACTGTGCCCCGTCTCCGGAGGTTCTGGTCTGTGAACTGTCGCCGGACGTTCTGGACTGGGTACTGTCGCCGGACGCTCTGGACTGGGTACTCTCGCCGGACGCTCTGGACTGGGTACTGTCGCCGGACGCTCTGGACTGGGTACTGTCGCCGGACACTCTGGACTGGGTACTCTCGCCGGACGCTCTGGACTGGGTACTGTCGCCGGACACTCTGGACTGGGTACTCTCGCCGGACGCTCTGGACTGGGTACTGTCGCCGGACACTCTGGACTGGGTACTCTCGCCGGACGCTCTGGACTGGGTAGTGTCGCAGGACGCTCTGGACTGCCGAGGTGCACAGTAGGCCTGGTGCGTGGTGCCAGCACTGGTGGTACCAGGCTGGGGACACACACTTCAGGGTCGAGTGCGAGGAGCAGGAACAGGACACACCTGACTGAGAAAGCGCACTTGAGGGAGAGTGCGAGGAGTTGGCACAGGACGCACTGGGTTGTGAAGGTACACTGGAGACCTGGTGTGTATAGCCGGCATCAATTGTTCTGGAACTTTAACACACGTTTCAGGACGAGTACGGAGAGCTGACTCAGGTGGCACCAAACTGATAACACATTATTTTATTCCAAATCCGTGCGTCGTCCACCAACTCAACAACTACCCCATTTCTCTCTCCTCCGAATTCTCCTTCTCCCAGACTGGCTCTGGTTTACTCCTCGGCTCCGCCGACTGCTCCATGTGCCCCCCCAAACAATTATCTTGGGGTTTCTGTGGTTGCCTTGACTCTTCGTATCGTCTCCTTTCCTCCTGTGCTCCACCTGCTTCCATGGCAGGGTCTTGTCCCCTGCCATTACCTCCTCCCAGGTCCAGGATGTCCGCTCCTCATTCACACACTGCTTGGTCCTTATTTGGTGGGTTATTCTGTCACGTTCGTCGTAGTGAGGAGACCAAGGCGCAGCGTGAGATGAATACATTCTTCTTTATTAAATGAAGAACACTAACAAAATAACAAAACAAACGTGACGCTATAAACACGAGTGCTGACATGCAACTACACATAGACAATAACCCACCAAACCAAAATGAAAATGGCAACCTAAATAGGATCCCCAATCAGAGACAATGATAAACAGCTGTCTGATTGGGAAGCAATTCAGGCCACCATAGACCTATAGGTCTAGGTATACAAAAAAAACCTAGACAGGACAAACAAGCATACCCACCCTCGTCACACCCTGCCCTGACCAAAATAATACATAAAAAATAGAAAACTAAGGTCAGGGCGTGACACCTACATTTAAACACCACTGCAGAAGCTTTGCTATTCGTCATCTTCCCAATTATGTAGCCTAGGGTTGTTGTTTGGCTTCTTGAAGAGAACTTGGGCCTATCATTTGCAGCCCACTTCTTCCAATGCAATGTGGAAAAGTGTGCATCGAATTCTACTAGATGAAGAGCCGAAATGAGTATAACATCCTGGCATTTAAACCACACTTGATTTTAAAAAATCCACACACTATAAAACATATTTTTGCATACTGAGAATATGTCATGCGTGATTGCGTAGTTTCCCACTATTCGTTGATTTTTAAATTAGTATGACACACACGCACATAAACAAACACATGCCTACACATACACGCACACACACCATCTTGGTCGTCCATCGAAGACGATGATGACGGTGCTCCCCTTGGGGACGCTGGGGTAGGGGTGGGTTATATATTTTGGTGCTTGTGTCACTTCGTCTGGTTGTGGAGGCCGATGCGAGAGCATCATACTGGTGCAGCTGTGTTGGGAGTCGGATTGCCTTATCCCAGCTGCATATTGGGGTGAGTCTCTTGTATCTCATTTGTAAGATAGCGTCTTCCAGGCGCTGAATCCCTCTTGCACAGGTATACTGCTAGGTGCACCTGACCAGTGCTAAGGTTTCCAGGCTGGAGGGATTTAGTCAAAGTTTTTTTTCTGACCTCCAGTGGAGCATTTGGCTGCGGAGCATTTGGCTGCATCGAGTTGGCGGTAGAGAACTCAGCGGGGGAGGCGGTGATCAGGCATGCGCATCACGTGGGGACGAGCCAGTGAAGGATTTGTTTAACCATGCTTGCCTCAATGCTGGAAGACTTGGTGTTGTCGAGGATCTCGATGTTGGGTAATCTGTCCTCCTAGGATAGATGGATTCTAAATAGAGTGTGGATTTTGTTGCCAAAGGAGCATGTAGGGGAGAGGGCAGCACCAAGGTAGATGAAATGGGGTACCACTTTGAAGGGCACACTGGGGTACTGTAGATGAGTCAAGCAAGTATTTCTGTTTTCTGGGTATTGACTTGGAGGCCGACAGAGAGGTAGAAGGAGGAGACCAGAAGTGTGTTCCACAAGGATTTTGTTTGTGAATGCTCATGGCGAACTATGAGATTGTTTTGAACAGAGTTTGTTGAACGTTTTCAATGTTCCATTTCTGTTAGTTCTTGGCAAAACAAAATGGATGTAGCAAGAAGAGCAGCTGTTCTTGCTGCAGCTGGAGCAATTGTGGAAGATTTTTTTAGATTTTGTTCCCGATCCTATTGAAGCACCGTTTCCCCTACTAGCAGTTGCTATATATGGGATTGAAGATGAGTCCGGTAGAATACTGAATTATGTGAAGGAGGTAATCCTAACATACAGTGACCACTCCTTTCGGGATCACTTTCAGATGGGTCAGAAGACCTTCCAGGAAATTTGCACCACATTTGCACATTATATTTTGCAAGTATTATTATATATGTACCATTTATGATATGTGCATACTCCTCTTTAAACAAGTCTGAACGCTGTCTGATTTCCTGAATAAAATAAAATCAATCATAATACAAACAAGCCCAGTCTCATTGCAAGGTCGCAGTTGTAAATGAGAACTTGTTCTCAACTGGCCTACCTGGTTAAATAAAGGTGAAACAAAATAAAAAATAAAAATTATCTAGCTAGCCAACCACAGCTTTGCAGTCTCCATTTGCTGTTTGTTTGGTTAGTAGAATTGCCTCTTATGCAACTGAATTAAAAGAATTATAAAAAAACATATATATTTCTATATATATCAAAACATAGGCAAATACATGATGTTTCAGTGTCCAGATTTAAAAAGTAGTGATTTACCAATCATTAATTAATTTAGTAACACTAACCTCATAAATTACAGCCTACTATTTAAGATATTCTGCACTGTAAACCTTTGTAAACTGACTATCAATAGGCTACTGCTGCCATCTACTGGCAGATTTTGCATAGCAATTGTGCAGTAAATCAACAACATCAATGAATAGCAGATTACTCAAGATTGTTAAGTGTTCTCAGCTGATGGACAGAGCTAACATATTCTTATTTTGCTTTGTTCCAGATACTGTGTGAAGACCTGGTTCCTCTGGTGTCTCATAGAGGTGGACCCATTAAAAATAGGGTGTTGGCCTTCCTGTGGCTGATGGCCACAGGATCTCTTGGTAGTGTCTGACAGCCAGCTCATTTTTGACAAACATCTACACCGGGAATGCTGGTGTAAGAGTGTAAAGGACCAGCGACCTCAAGGCCCACCTGGAGACCAACCCAATTTCATCTGCTCTGGGATTCTGCATACTCCCTGAGCGTGGACTTAATTGTCCCATTCAGAAACAACGGCCACCTTGAAGATGAACAAAAGCATTTCAACCAGGTCCACAGTTCAACACGTGGACACATTTAGAGGGCGTTTGGGATATCCAAGTGGAGGAGACTGCTATTCTTGGACATGTGCCTTCTTAACAAAGTACCATGGGATTGCCAGTGCATGTGTTCTCCAGAACTTGGCCCTGATCCATGAAGTGATAACGGAGGAAATACCAGTGGAGACCCCCATTGCCCTTGTCCCTGCCCCTGCCCTTGCCCCAAACCCCCAAAGGCATCTGTTCTACAATCACACACACACACATGAATACCCAACCACACACGTATTTATGTGTTTGTGTTATTTGTGTTAATTAAGTTTCCATTTGAATAAAACATGTTCCAAAACAATTAGTTATTAACGATTTCAGTTAAACATACGAACAAGGAAAATTGTCGGGATAATTCATTATTAGTGTACAATTAAACAATAAATAAATAAATAGATTTAGGCTACTGTTCTTTGACATTCTGGAGTGCAGCGGTAAACTGCGGTCCGTGGCGGTGGAGTTGTTGTGCCAGGCTGTGATGCAGCCCGACATTATGCTCTTGATGGTGCTCTTGATGGTCGTTGGGCCATGAGGGCTGGCCTTCTGTGCGGATGGGGGTGGGGGTGGAGCAAAAAGCCTGTGCAGGGAGTAGATGAAGGGGATGGTATGGGTGCGCAGTCCCTACAACCACCATCTTCACTCCAGCCAGACAGACTACAGTAAAACATCAGCATTCCTCTGCTGATGCAGAATTTCCTGCCACAAGGAATTATTTTAAACACAAAATGACTGTGGAATGAATTCACACCAAGGCAAGTATTGCCACAGAACATGAATAACTGCCATTTAATAAATTAAATAGGCAGAAAACACAGTTTAGGGTTTGATAAGAAAATGACGAGGGATGAATGTTCTCTAAACTTCGTGTGTAGTATTAGAATCCTCAGTGGTGTTTCTGTATCAACATCTGGGAATAAAATGTGAGTATTGGGATATATGACCTGTGGTTGTTGTTTTTCTACTGTTAAACTTTCCAGAAGTCTACAGAGGATTATAAGTTGTAACTATGGTTATAGCTATGGCAACAAACATTATCTTAGTATGGTCTCAGATGTTGAAAACCAATCCTATCCACATACACACACATGTTAGACGCTGGGTAATAGGATGCCTCCTGTCTGTGAAATGTTCTGCTTTGGGCAACAGTTTTCACTCTCATATTACCATATCGCGTGTGTGTGGTGTGTGCGTGTGTGCGTGTGTGTGTGTGTGTTATTTTCATATTATCAGGTTGCTGATGTTAATATTAGATTGTTACTTTTTGCTTTAGGTTGCAGCAGGTTGTGTGTGCGTGTGTGTGTGTATGTGTGCGTGTGTGTGTGTGTGCGTGCGTGTGCGTGCGTGTGCGTGTGTGTGTAGTGCATGGGTGAACGCTGATCTACAAAATTAGATATCAGTGCATATCTTCGGGACGGTATTAAGTTGTAACGACACCAGCAACATTGTGAAACACACGGGCTTACATCCTGCTTTTGCATTAATGTTTAATTTCACGCCTTCGAGCAGCTCTGACATTCGTAACAAGGTTATATTTATCCTAGCATGATAGAACCACTGACAGCTAAATCACGCAACATACTCAGTAAGCTCACCGTTTATTGACATTGTAAGTTTCTTATGGTATACTGTCAGCTGAACAACATCTAGTGTCATGGCCTTTTCAATTTACACAATTATGGAAAGTTACCAGATAGCATAAAAGACACTTGGTTGTAATTTGTTTGGGGGTTAATGGTTACAGTCTGATTGTCAGTTCTGCCTTTAGTTTGGAAGGCAAGGCAGAGCAGCAGAACAGCAGAACAGTAATATACCCTTTATCATAGCTGTGTGAAAAACATTTGCCCTGTATGCTAATAAGCAGACCATTTAAGTTAGATTCATGGTGCTGTTTATTTTTTTTTTTAAATAAGCTTTTTTAAGTTGACTGAGAACACGTTCTCATGTACAGAAACGACCTGGGGAATAGGTACAGGGGTGAAGTGGATGAATGAGCCAATTGGAAGCTGGGGATGATTAGGTGGCCATGATGGTATGAGGGACAGATTGGGTATTTAGCCAGAACATGGGGGTTAACACCCCTACTTTTACCATAAGTGCCATGGGTTCTTTAGTGACCACAGAGTCAGGACACCCGTTTGACGTCCCACACAAAAGACGGCACATTACACAGGGCAATGGTTAACATGAATTTGTAAAATACATGATCTTAACTTATGGGTTGTCAGAGTGCCTTGTTGGTGTGTGTGAGAGAGCTGAATGCTTATCTTCTACTTGTTTCATTTCTATCACCAGCAGTTATGACACAAAAAGGAAACAGGTGTATAATGCAAACTTGACAGACATTATTGACCTAAACAGGTATTATTATTCCCCAGTTCCCTTACTTATAGAAATATTGACTCAGTCACACAAGAGGAAACATCAGCATAATAGACAACTTGAACTTTTATAGATCTTAATTTTTTTGAGTTCGTCAAGAAATGATTCCTAAACCGAGAATTTTACATCATGGTTTTCATTAATACTGTAGATATGTTTTGAAGAACATAACAATATAAATATTTATTTGATCCAGGTGAACAATAGCAGTCAAAGGTTTTGATATAACATTGATAAACCTGCATACCTAAGTACTTTACAAACACTCACAAAACACATTCATAAAAATAGCATTATACCAATGTAATGACGTTGGCCTGGGTGTAGGTTTTTGACAGTCATAAATACCCCCCCTTTCCTCTCTCTACCCTACTGATGTGACATTTGAAAATCCCTTGGTTAACATAGAGATTCTGGGAACATCAGAAAATGGGGGAAATTAACCATATTTTGGTAAACCAACCAGTTGAACATATGGGTTGGTACTTAATGAATATGATGTCAGTTCGGTTGTCTTCTGAGACATTCTCATCAATTATAGGATGACATAAACCCTATAGTGGAAAGTCTACACATTAGAGTTATCAGATTCACATGAAATTGTTGGGCAATTTAAATGTTTGAGTATAAAATTATTGGTGAAAAGGTTTTAGCTTCCAAATGAGAGATTTGGGTTTTCATAAGGATAAGGCTCTGCTCAATCAGTGGCCCACCCCTGTGAAGAGACATGGGTTATAAAACTATGAAAACACACCCTTCTCCCTCCACTATATAAAGCCTTGACGAAAATGTAACCTCCTGTTCCAAGGACGTGAGGATGACGGTCCATACGTTAACTTCCTGAGTGTAGGGGGCAGTATTCATTTTTGGCAAAAAAAAATGTACCCATTTGAAACTGCCTATTTCTCAGGCCCAGAAACTAGAATATGCATATAATTGTCAGAATAGGATCGAAAACACTGTAAAGTTTCCAAAACAGTCAAAATATTGTCTGTGAGTATAACAGAACTGATATTGCAGGCAAAAACCTGAGGAAAATCCAACAAGGAAGTGCTGTTTTTCCTGAAAGATCTCTGTTCCATTGGATGCCTTCCATCCATTTAAAGGGATATCAACAAGAGTCCTTTTCCTATGGCTTCCTCAAGCTATGAACAGTCTTTTGGAAATAGTTTGAGGCTTTAATTTTGAAAAATTAGCGAGAAAAAACCCATCGCATCAGTGGATGGCTGTGTGCCAGCAGAGTTTTTCATGCGCAACAGCAATTTTCTCTCTCTCTCCTATGGAAGAAGCTACGTCCCGGTTGACATATTATCGATTATATATTGTAAAAACAACCTGAGGACTGATTATAAAAAATATTTGACATCTTCCTACGCACTTCCCGGATACTATTTGGAATTTTCGTCTGCGATGTAGTGACCGCTCGAGCCTGTGGATTTCTGAACATAACGCACCAAACAAATGGAGGTATTTTGGATATAAAATATAATCTTTATGGAACAAAATGAACATTTATTGTGTAACGGAGTCTCGTGAGTGCAAACATCTGAAGATCATCAAAGGTAAGCGATTGAATTTATTGCTTTCGTGACCAATCTACTTGGCTGCTAGCTGTTTGTAATATTTTGTCTACTGAGATAGATGTGCTTACATAAACGCTTGGATAGCTTTCGCCGAAAAGCTTGATTGAAATCTGATACGCCAGGTAGATTATATTTTTTGTAATTTAATTTGAATTTGGCGCTCTGTAATTCAGTGGATGTTGATGAAAATGATCCCGCTAACGGGATGGGTGCGTCAAGAAGTTAAAAAGGACTAACATGTCAACTACAGAACTAAGCCAACCTCAGCGTGAGATTTGGTTGTGAATGGTATGAACTTTGAACTCATATTCACTAATGAAGTGATACTTCCTAGCCGTTGAGTTAGCAACAGCAGCTGCAAACGTGGGCTAGGAAAGAACAGACAGTGTGTTCCGTCTACCACCCAACGACGACACTACAATGTATCCAATTTACCACCAGAGACATTCTTCAAAGGACAACAGACTCTGCTGGGCCAACCTACTGAAGCGCAGCTCAGAGTAAATATTTATTGCATTTTCCTTTTCCAAATGGGCGGTAATTTAGAATGCATAAGATACTGTATTTACGATAGAAAAGGAAAAGCGGATCGGTGGCAGCTAGTAGACCGGTGACGACGACCATTGAGCGCCGCCCGAACAGGAAGGGGAGCCACCTTCGGTGGGAGTCGTGACAATCCCGCTCTTTCACTCAAACCCAGCCCCCTTTTCTTTTGCGTAACGAGCTGTCATATCTGTTCCGTCCGCTAGGGACGTTTTCCTTTATGATGTAATTTGTCATCAAGGTATGATTAATTCTGTGTATATGTAATTCTGTGTGATTGGTTAGGTATTTAGTAAATAAATAATTAAACCCAATTTTGTATTGCTGATTCAACTTGTTAGCCAGGGTTCGTGAAGATAACCAAGAATTTAACATTGTTCGATGATCCGAAAACGGTCTGAACATGAACATTATTGGTGCCCCCGTGCGAGGAGTCTAAAATAGGAAGAAGCTTTCATTTTGATTCAGCCTGTATAAAATTGAAAAGCAGATTACATAATATACTAAGTTTATTATACACATTTTTGGAGTGGTAGACAAGCAGCATTATTGTGTGTGTTCTGGAAAGATTCCCTGTGTTGTGTTCTGACCTAGACAGTGGGTACTGTAAGCGAATACATTTCTGTATTTGGGCTGATAAAGCTAATTATGGAAATCTGAGAAATAGAGCGTTTGGCCAAACGCAGGGCTATTTCTGCCTCTCGTGTTTCAGACGCGTGTAGGCTTGGCCATTATTCATTTCTCGAGCGAGGACAAAGAGCCAGCCGATTGAATTTCAGGAAATATTAGCTTGACCAGCGATAATTATCTATTATTATGTTTCCACGCGAGTAGACCACGGTGCAGTTCGTGGTTCGTTCCAGACAGATATCAATGTCTTATTCAATTGAACTAATAAGTGAAATTGCCAGATTTACATTCTCAAATAGATCTTTTAAATAATATCCAATTTGGTGAGTTTTCTAAATAAGACATTGTAAACTTTTTACAAACTAACCTAGATGAAGCAACTTCTCAGGTTAATTAAAGTTTAATTCCAAAATAGCCTATACAGGTTTGATTTATCATTAAATTGATCAATCAGTAAAATTAGGTTTTTGCAAAACCCATTCAGTAATCCAGTACTGACAGAAGTCCCGCCCCAGTGGGAATCCCATGTGGCTTCGGCCTTAGGGAGGAGTGTACCATAGTTGTGAATGTTCCCAACATTTTTCCTCAACATTTTTCTAATAATGTGCAAGCTATCAAAGGAGGTGGTCACCACTCCTCCGCTAATTAGTGAACCTCCACCCATAAAAGGATTGATCTCTGACCTCAGCAGCGATACCAACCCTAATTATGCCATTAGCAGAAAAAACAGCCGAAATTGTGAACACTCTCCAAAATCAACCATCAAACACAGGCTTTGTGTTTCAACCATCAACAAACGCTTCGAAAAGTCGATCTGCTTCCATCTTGAACAGAATTGACACATCACGTCGTTGCGAACGACCACTCCACTTTGCGGGGAATATGTCCACTGAACACTAATTGAAACGACCAGACCTGGAAACAGTCCTGGAGGACTGCTTAAGGATCCTCTTTGTTTTCGTTAGGCACACACATGCATTCCTCTCTTCCCCCCTCCAACCTACAGTGGGGAGAAGTATTTGATACACTGACGATTTTGCAAGTTTTCCTACTTACAAAGCATGTAGAGGTCTGTAATTTTTTATCATAGGTACACTTCAACTGTGAGAGGCGGAATCTAAAACAAAAATCCAACCAGTAAGAATTCCAGCTCTCACAGACCTGTTAGTTTTTCTTTAAGAAGCCCTCCTGTTCTCCACTCATTACCTGTATCAACTGCACCTGTTTGAACTCATTACCTGTATAAAAGACACCTGTCCACACACTCAATCAAACAGACTACAACCTCTCCACAATGGCTAAGACCAGAGAGCTGTGTAAGGACATCCGTGATAAAATTGTAGACCTGCACAAGGCTGGGATGGGCTACAGGACAATAGGCAAGCAGCTTGGTGAGAAGGCAACAACTGTTGGCGCAATTATTCGAAAATGGAAGAAGGTCAAGATGACGGTCAATCACCCTCGGTCTGGGGCTCCATGTAAGATCTCACCTCGTGGGGCATCAATGATCATGAGGAAGGTGAGGGATCAGCCCAGAACTACACGGCAGGACCTGGTCAATGACCTGAAGAGAGCTGGGACCACAGTGTCAAAGAAAACCATTAGTAACACACTACGCCGTCATGGATTAAAATCCTGCAGCGCATGCAAGGTCCCCCTGCTGAAGCCAGCGCATGTCCAGGCCCGTCTGAAGTTTGCCAATGACCATCTGGATGATCCAGAGGAGGAATGGGAGAAGGTCATGTGGTCTGATGAGAGAAAAATAGAGATTTCTGGTCTAAACTACACTCGCCGTGTTTGGAGGAAGAAGAAGGATGAGTACAACCCCAAGAACACCATCCCAACTGTGACGCATGGAGGTGGAAACATCATTCTTTGGGGATGCTTTTCTGTAAAGAGGACAGGACGACTGCCCGTATTGAGGGGAGGATGGATGGGGCCATGTATCACGAGATCTTGGCCAACAACCTCCTTCCCTCAGTAAGAGCATTGAAGATGGGTAGTGGCTGGGTCTTCCAGCATGACAACGACCCCAAAACACACAGCCAGGGCAGCTAAGGAGTGGCTCCGTAAGAAGCATCTCAAGGTCCTGGAGTGGCCTAGCCAGTCTCCAGACCTGAACCCAATAGAAAATCTTTGGAGAGAGCTGAAAGTCCGTATTGCCCAGCGACAGCCCCGAAACCTGAAGGATCGGGAGAAGGTCTGTATGGAGTGGGCCAAAATCCCTGCTGCAGTGTGTGCAAACCTGGTCAAGAACGACAGGAAACGTATGATCTCTGGAATTGCAAACAAAGGTTTTTGTACCAAATATTAAGTTTAGCTTTTCTGATGTATCAAATACTTAGGTCATGCAATAAAATACAAATTAATTACTTTAAAATCATACAATGTGATTTTCTGGATTTTTGATTCTGGATTTTTTCTGGATTCTGGATTTTTAAATTTATTTTTAGATTCCGTCTCTCACAGTTGAAGTGTACCTATGATACAAATTACAGACCTCTACATGCTTTGAAAGTGGGAAACCTACAAAATCGGCAGTGTATCAAATACTTGTTCTCCCCACTGTAGTTGGAGCTGTGTTTATTATTTTTAATTACTCTTTGTTTATGCTAGACAAACTCTAATCCCTAATGGTTAAGTTTCTGGGTAGAGTTATTTAATCATTTATCTTAAACCTTGATAAAATATCTTAACAATTGGAAGACCCATTTGCGACCAAGCTTTAACTTCCTGACTGATGTCTTGAGATGTTGCTTCAATATATCCGCATCATTTTCCATTCCTCGTGATTAATCTATTTTGTGAAGTGCACCATTCTCTCCTGCAGCAAAGCACCCTCACAACATGATGCTGCCACCTCTGTGCTTCCCGGTTGGGATGGTGTTCTTCGGCTTGCAAGCCTCCCCCTTTTTCCTCCAAACATAACGATGGCCATTACGGCCAAACAGTTCTAATTTTGTTTCATCAGACCAGAGGACATTTCTCCAAAAAGTACAATATTTGTCCCCATGTGCAGTTGCAAACCATAGTCTGGCTTTTTTATGGCGGTTTTGGAGCAGTGGCTTCCTCCTTGCTGATCGGCCTTTCAGGTTATGTTGATATAGGACTCGTTTTACTCTTGATATAGATACATTTGTTCATGTTTCCTCCAGCATCTTCACAAGGTCCTTTGCTGTTGTTCTGGGATTGATTTGCACTTTTCGCACCAAAGTACATTCATCTCTAGGAGACAGGCTTCCTCCTTGCTGATCGGCCGTTCAGATTATGTTGATATAGGACTCGTTTTACTGTGGATATAGATACGTTTGTTCCTGTTTCCTCCAGTATCTTCACAACGTCCTTTGCTGTTGTTCTGGGATTGATTTGCACTTTTCGCACCAAAGTACATTTATCTTTAGGAGACTGAACGCGTCTCCTTCCTGAGCGGTATGACGGCTGCGTGGTCCCAGGGTGTTTATACTTGTGTACTATTTTTGTACAGATGAACGTGGTACCTTCAGGTGTTTTGAAATTGCTGCCAAGTATGAACCAGACTTGTGGAGGTCTACAATTGTTTTTCTGAGGTCTTGGCTGATTTCTTTTGATTTCCCCATGATGTCAAGCAAAGAGGCACTGAGTTTGAAGGTAGTCCTTGAAATACATCCACAGATACACCTCTAATTGACTCAAATTATGTAAATTATCTTATCAGAAGCTTCCAAAGCCATGACATAATTTTCTGGAATTTTCCAAGCTGTTTAAAGGCACATTTAACTTAATGTATGTAAACGTCTGACCCACTGGAATTGTGATACAGTGAATTATAAGTGAAATAATCTGTAAACAATTGTTGAAAAATTACTTGTGCCATGCACAAATTAGATGTCCTAACCTGACTTGCCAAAACTATAGTTTATTATCAACAAATTTGTGGAATGGTTGAAAAACTAGTTTTAATGACTCCAACCTAAGTGTATGCAAACTTCCGATTTCAACTGTATGTTGAATGGCCGATGAGCACCGATACGTTTTATCTAGAATGTCTCTTCATACGACAAGGATTGAAAAGGATTAGCCAGTAGATTATCGACTGGAATCATGACGATGACTGCCTGTCTAACTTGCTAGATAAGATTTTTGTATGCGGCTTTATTAACTCAATTATATATTTTTTTACATAATTATTATTAAAATAACATGCAAAACAGTCAACAAAAACATTACATTTATTTAGATAAACAGGTGGGGCTGAATGATGGGTTGCCACTGATTGTGTGTCACTTTTGCCACTAACTGTTCTTTCATGAAGAAATCACAAATTTCTAATAGGCTAATGGAACTTCACTCAATATTTTGTGTGTGTAGTATTTTATTAAGTGAGGAAAAATATATAGCCATTTATTTTATTGATGCAATACAAATAATTAACCTTGTCACTTCAATCATGTCTAATAGATCTCACTGGGCACACACTGGTTGAATCAACATTGTTTTCACATTGTTCCTGTGTTTTTAGTGTTGGTTCAAGCTGTTTATGGGAGTATGTCTTTGTGTTTTGCCTCTTCATCTATGCATTTAGATATTTGGCATTTACACAAACAGCCAGTTATATTCACCACAAAGGAAGTGTTCCCCATAACATTAGACACTGTGGGCCACTTTGTCTATCTAGTGATGAAAGGGAAGCCTGTTGCTGGGTTTCAGAGAGTCTGTTTTCTGGAGGAAATAAAAACACTCAGCCCCAGAGAGGATCACACTGATAAATGTGTTTTTATGTGTCTGACCTGCAACTGGAGATGTATCAGACAGACACAAAATATAAATTGAAACACTTTTATACGTCTCTGAAACCAGTGTTTCATGTGGGGATAACTGTACAATCAGTCAAAGAAGAGAGAGGATATACAGTAAGAGAGAGGATGAGAGAGAGAGAGAGAGAGACAGAGAGAGAGATATTTCACCAGTGAAAGATAGTGTCTGGTTTACGTATGGTTAAAAATATGCATTACAATGCAACAATGTTTACAGTGTAATACAAAAATAAATATGACTGTATATCAATTAAATGTTATTGCTGTTGTTTTTTTTTATCCCAGAAACATTGCAAACGATGATTGAATGGTAGCCAACCTTTGAGGGTATAATAGCAAAGAAACAAGAGTTCATGCCTTGAAGACAAAGCTGTCATCACACTGAGGGTGTTATTTTGTGTGTGTCTGTGTCTAAGGTATCAGTGGTTGGCTGTCTTTAGGGTTCCTCTGATCTGCCCCCCTCTCCCATCCCTGGCGTATGCGGGTGATGGTTCGGTCCACACAGGGGGTGATGAGCAGTAGCTTGAGCAGCAGCACCACAGAGGGAAGCACCAGACACAGCATGTAGCCCGGTGGGGTGTACCACTTGTAGGTGGAGGAACTCAGGAACTTGTTCCAGCCATACAGGTAGGTGTGAGCCGTACACAACAGCAGAGTCAGGTGACCCAGCTTGGACTGGTGGGGGAGAAAAGAACACTTAAGCACATTTTTATTTTATTTTACCCGTATTTAACTAGGCAAGTCAGTTAAGAACAAATGTTTATTTTCAATGACGGCCTAGGAACAGTGGGTTAACTGCCTCCTGTTCAGGGGCAGAACGACAGATTTGTACCTTGTCAGCTTGGGGGTTTGAACTTGCAACCTTCCGGTTACTAGCCCAACACTCGAACCACTAGGCTACATTGCCGCCCCACATGAACCACACACATGCCAGGCACGTGCACAGATAGAGGTCTAAGGGAGCTTGAGCACCTGCCCTTTTGCCATCCCATGAGAAATTAAACTTTTTTTGTGTAAATTTGTGTCTATTTTCTTGATTGTTATCTAAGTGAATTGCCCATCTAACTAGTTGATTTATAATTGTTTTTATCTTGGAAAGTTTCCCCACCCTAGCTGCCAAGAAGCCATTCTTGGCTATCAATCAAGTTAAAGTAGCTAGCTTGTATAACTATCTTAGCTGGCAAGTCTGCTGGCAAGGTTGGTAGACTTGAAAAAAGCAAGCAGTTACTAAATGTACTGAATAAGACTCACATTCCTTTCAAGCTTTTACCCAGATTTTAGCAGAGATGCAGAGAAGAATACTTAGTTTCTTTAAAAAAAGAACAACCAGTCAGGAGGATACATGGAATTAAGCATAATGATTATGGCTCTAGATTACAGGAAAAAGCTGCTTCAGGTGTTTGACAAATGCAAAATGCTCCAACTTCCAAATGGGGGGGCTTAGCCATCACCCAGCTATCCTCACGTACCTTGTGCCCCTCAGATTTTTTGGGGTGCATTCCACCCCTGCGCGCACACAAATTTTCCTGGCCTGTTGTAATATATTCCTCCTAAATTACATCTGATGAATAATTTAACATTTAAATCACTGCATCAATTTGAGGGAAATGAATGAATTAGAGAATGAGCCAGAGTTTCTCCTGACCCAGTTGCATTTATGAATGAGTGTGTGTGTTCCCTGTAGCGATGGAAACACAGCTTATTATCCCCAGCGCATAACCTCTGGCTTGTCTGCTGAAAATCAGATTACTTTTCTGGAGTTTTATTGCATTCTGGCCTGGATGTTGGCTCTGCACCCCGCATGAATACGTTAATAAGGGAAACACTGAAGGAGATAAGTGTACAAATTAGGGTTGGGAATTGCCAGGGACCTCACAATGCGACATTATCACGATACTTAGGTGCGATACGGTATGTCTGCTGCAGAAAGACTAGAGAGGGTGAGAAAAACGTTTTTTTTTATCAGTCATGGAAATAAAAGTGCTGAAAACATGTTGGCTCACTATTTAAAAAGAAGATGGAGAACAAGCTATAGGATGAAAAATACCAGGGGCACAGCTGACTAGCGCTAGCTAACGCTACCTAGGCAAATAGATACTTGGAATCAAAGTATCAATATAATATTGTACGCAATATTATTGCGATATGTAAATGTATCGATTTATTCACCCAACGCTAGTAAAAATGTCTGGTCTAAGCATTCAGTGTGTTTCGTCCTGGTAATCCCACCTGTATGAAGCTGAACTCCCTCCAGCTGAGAACGTTACTGACAGAGGGAAGAGATGTGATTCCCAATAGGACGTACAGGCTAAATCCTAGAATTCCCAGAGATAAGTAGGAGTCTCCACGCCAGGCCATCGTTGTATCAAACTCAGTGGTCCTGTTCTCTCTGATCTGAGCGAGAGAGAGCGAGCAAGAGAGAGGTGTAAACCAGTGTTTATAATCAAAACCAGTGCCTGAATACTGCTATATACTGTAGTTGTGTGTCCAATATACAGATGTAGGATCTTAATATGACCAGTGTTGTCAAAGCAAAAAAATAATCCTTCAGCAACAGCATTTGAACGTTTAGTCCGTTCACATTTTCCACCAATGTAATGTTACTTGATTGGTGGTTAGGCTATTAGCTGGCCAAAATTAGGCTACATGAAAAGTGCTATACTGTTAAGACATGCTTGAGTATGTTGGCGACTAAGATAATACTTGATTTTTTAAACCTCCTGCATTTGGCTGGATGGCTCAATATGTGGTTCATACATTTCTTTCTTACCTTAATTAGCCACAAAATACTTGAAAAGTGACTGTTTTCTTGAAGCTGTGCATCGCCATTTTCCCTACATTTCCCCCATGTGGGCCAGCCCCCTAGCAATTTGAGTTCTAGCCAAAGATCTTCAGCCCCTCGCATTTGAGTGACAGCTAGCAAGAGGCCAGCCCAGCATTAACCAATGAGGTTGCAGGGCTGGCCCAACGACTCAGTGGCCACAGCAGATACAGAGAAAGCAATGACGTGGTGTCACGAAGTATTCCTTTTCGCCACTTTTGGCTCGTGAGTGCTACTTTCAGAGCTACTGGCCAAAAAGTATACAAAAAGTTCCAGAGAATCTCTTTAATATAATGTATTAGTGTGAATTTATGTAAACCCTGCAGCGCATAAAAATCTCAGCGACAACAGAGTGATCAAATTAAGATCTTAAATCTGTACACTATTTTGTCTATCCATTGTTCACTGTTTGAAAATGTGTAGGTGTTCTTACCATAGAGACAGTGCGTTCAGCGGCCTTGAACCTCACATAGTACCTGGGAACAAAATCAATACTTTCTTTACTAAAATCCAAAGGAAGACACATTCCACTGTGTGTGTGTGTGCACGTGCATGCGTGTGCATTTGAGTGAATGTTCCACTGACCGTATGGGTATGATAAGTGTATAGAGCACATGCAGAAAGGCGAACCCCAGTGCCAGAAGACCCAGCTGTTTCCTGCACAGCATCCAGCGGTCCAGCCAATCAGGGAAGCGCCTGATGTTAAACATACATAAACACTTATAATCAACAAAAATACAATACAATATATATATATATCCACACAAAAGTACACTACTGGTCAAAAGTTTTAGAACACCTACTCACTGCCTGGTATGGCAACTGCTACATCGCTGTGAACCTTTCGGCTCCCTGCCATCCAGGATCTCTATACCAGGCAGTGTCAGAGCAAGGCCCTAAAAATGGTCAAAAACTCCAGACACCCTAGTCATAGACTGTTCTTTCTGATACCGTATGGCAAGTGGTACCGGAGTCCCCCTCCCACCCACCGCTTTTACACCGCTGCTCCTCTCTGTTGTTATCATCTATGCATAGTCACTTTAATAACTCCACCCACATGTACATATTAACTAACCGGTGCCCCAACACATTGACTCTGTACTGGTTCCCCCCTGTATATAGTCTCGCTATTGTTATTTCACTGCTGCTCTTTAATGACTTGTTACTTTTATTTCTTATTCTTTATTTTTTAACTGCATTGTTGGTTAGGGTCTAGTAAGTAAGCATTTCACTCTAAGGTCTACACCTGTTGTATCCTGCGCATGAGACTAATACAATTTGATTTGATTTGGTAAAAGACCAAGACCAATATTATGGCAAGAAAAGCTCAAATAAGCAAAGAGAAACAACAGTCCATCACTACTTTAAGACATGAAGGTCAGTCAATACAGAACATTTGAAGAACTTCTTCAAGTGCAGTCGCAAAAACCATCAAGTGTTATGATGAAACTGGGTCTCATAACGACTGCCACAGGAATGGAAGACCCAGAGTTACCTCTGCTGCAGAGGATAAATTCATTAGAGTTAACAGCCTCAGAAATTGCAGCTCAAATAAATGCTTCACAGGGTACAAGTAACAGACACATCTCAACATCAACTGTTCAGAGGAGACTACGTGAATCAGGCCCTTCGTGGTTGAATTGCTGCAAAGAAACCACTAAAGGACACCAATAATAAGAAGAGACTTGATCGGGCCAAGAAACACAAGCAATGGACATTAGACCAGTGGAAATTTGTCCTTTGGTCTGGAGTCCAAATTGGAGATTTTTGTTTCCAATCACTGTATCTTTGTGAGACGCAGTGTGTTTGAACGGATGATCTCAGCATGTATATTTCCCACCGTAAGGAATGGAGAAGGAGGTGTTATGGTGTAGGGGTGTTTTTCTGGTGACAATGTCTGCGAGTTATTTAGAAACACTTAACCAGCATGGCTACCACAGCATTCTGCAGAGATACGCCATCCCATCTGGTTTGGGTTTAGTGGGACTATCACTTGTTTTTCAACAGGGCAGTGACCCAACACACCTCCAGGCTGTGTAAGGGCTATTTCACCAAGAAGGAGAGTGATGGAGTGCTGCATCAGATGACCTGGCCTCTACCAAATTGAGATGGTTACAATTTCTGGATTACAATTTCTGGATTACTACATGATTACTACTAGATTACTAGATGATTCCTGATGTGTTATTTCATAGTTTTGATGTCTTCACTATTATTTTACAATGTAGAAAATAGTAAAAAATAAATAAAAAAAACCCTTGAATGAGTAGGTGTTCTAAAACTTTTGACTGGTATTCAAATTAGTGGATTGGGCTATTTCAGACACACCCTTGCTGACAGGTGTATCAAATCAAGCACACAGCTATGCAATCTCCAAAGACACACATTGGTAGTAGAATGGCCTTACTGAAGATCTCAGTGACTTTCAAGGTGGCACTGTCATAGGATGCCACTTTACCAACAAGTCAGTTCCTAAAATGTCTGCCCTGCTAGAGCTGCCCCGGTCAAAGTTAAACGCTGTTATTGTGAAGTGGAAATGTCTAGGAGCAACAGCAGCTTAGCCGCGATGTGGTAGACCACACAAGCTCACAGATCAGGACTGCCGAGTGCTGAAGCGTGTGACACGTAAAGATCGTCTGTCCTCGGTTGCAACACTCACAACAGAGTTCCAAACTGCCTCTGAAAGCAACGTCAGCACAATAACTGTTCGTCTGGAGCTTCATGAGGTGGGTTTCCATAGCGAGCAGCCACACAAAAGCCTAAGATCACCATGCGCAATGCCAAGTGTTGGCAGGAGTGGTGTAAAGCTCTCCACCATTGGACTCTGGAGCGGTGGAAATGCGTTCTCTGGCAGTCTGACGGACGAATCTGGGTTTGGTGGATGCCATGAGAACGCTACCTGCCCGACTGCATAGTGCCAACTGTAAAGTTTGATGGAGGAAGAATAATTTTCTGGGGCTGTTTTCATGGTTCGGACTAGGCCCTTTAGTTCCAGTGAAGGGACATCTTAACGCTACAGCATACAATTACATTCTAGATGATTCTGTGCTTCCAATGTTGTGGCAACAGTTTGAGGAAGGCCCTTTCCTGTTTCAGCATGACAATGCCCCGTGCACAAAGCTAGGTCCACTCAGAAATGGTTTGTCGAGATTGGTGTGGAATAACTTGACTGGCCTGCACAGAGCACTGATCTTAACCCCATGGAACACGCTTGGGATAAATTAGAACACCAACTGCTAGCCAGGCCTAATCGCTCAACATCAGTGCCCGACCTCACTTATGCTCTTGTGGCTGAATGGAAGCAAGTTCCTGCAGCAATGTTCCAACATCGAATGGATAGCTTTCTCAGAATATTTGAGGCTGTTATAGTAGCATAGGGTGGATGCCCATGGTTTTGGAATGAGCTGTTTGTCAAGCTGGTTCCCACATACTTTTGGTCATGTAGTGTAGATGCACACATATACATACATTGTATTGTATACATGTATGCAAACACAATCACATACACACAGAGGTCTGACCTGTACTTGGTGCCTCTGTAGAGCTGCAGGAAGGAAGCCAGGACACCAGGCAGGTAACAGAGAGACAGCATGATCAGAGACACGATGGGACACACCTGGCGAGAACACACACACATACACCTTGAACAGCTGATAACACACACAGAAACACAAACACATCGAGGGCCTGTGGCCAGTACCTTGTTAGCCAGTGAGACCATGATTCTGAAGGAGATGTCTTTGCCCTGGGTGACGTATGCATAGATGATGTCTCTGATCAGCAGGTAGAAGAAGAAGGCAGCACTGAGGCCAGTGGCGATGTACAGGGGGAGCCTCCACTGGGGGAACAGCTGCAGGGGGAAGTCCTCCAGCTCCCGGGCCACTGAGAGAAAGCCCCGGTCCAGGGCACTGAAACCCAGCTTGGTGGCTACCTCCATCACCGCCTGCTTGGCCTCCACACTTTCCCCGCAGATATACACCTGACATATATTTATGCACATACAGTGGAGTCCGAAATTATTGACACCCTTTATAAATATGCACAAAAATACCTACATAAAATAAATCATTCAAATACTGCTATAATGTATGTTCCAAAAATTTGGGAAATTATATTATTTTATACTAATACTTGTGCTTAGTGAAAGATATTTTGTTTAACAAGTAATACTCTTTAAAAAAGGTATTGACACCCCTGTTTTCAATACCTCACTTTGCGAGGTTAACGACATTGAGCCTTATTCTAAAATGTGACCCGTTTCAGAAAACTAGGTGTATGTTGTGGGTACACAACTACACACAAGAGCCATTTGAATGTAATCTTTTTTTAAGCAAAATGCGTTTATTGGCAGAAATGCCTTCTGGAAGAACTTTGAACTTTCATGTGCCTTAATAAAAAAAACTTGTATGCCATCTGTAAATACCAAATATATATATTTTTAATTACCAGCCTAGTTGGTTTAGCCACTGAAAAGTCAGCAACCTTCCCGCAAGCCATGATTGGCTGAGATAACGAGTGGGCTGGATATGCTGAGAGATGAGTTTGGATTGGACTACCATATAGCACGCTTCTGTCTACTTGAGCTGGTTAGTATGTGTAGGTAATCCTGTCTAACGCGGCTTCTAAAACAGAACTGCATAAGAGTTTGAAGTATGAGTTTGAAATCTGTGGAAGTATGATAGCTAAGGAGATAGAGAAAACACTTGTCTCCGGATTACATCTTTAAGCATCCATGACAAGGAGAAGCATCCAACCATAATGTATACACAGGTAAGCTAGTCTAGCCTTGACAAAATACTCCACTATGAAAGTATCCATTTCACTAGAATGTCACTGTGACAACGGCTGATAGAAGTAGCTGGTAAATTCGCTCTGGCAATCTACTCCGATTTTAGACCATAGGTAAATAGTCTAGCTAGCTACATTTTCAGATATTACACGTGTCTAATTTTGACATAAAGTATTTTCATAAAGTATACTGTTAGCTAGCTAGCTAATGTTAGCTGGCTGGATCGCTAGCTAACATTACATGTATGATCTTATTATTAATATCTCAGAGCAATTTGCTTTGCTTGTTATAGCCTAATGTTAGCTAGCTAATATTGAACCTGGTTGGTTAACTAGCTAGCTACATGTCTTAACAAAAGACTCTACTATGCAAGTGTCCATTTTAATAGAATGTCACTGCGACAACTGTTAGCCAGTTAGCTTGGGTGCTTGACTGCTGTTGTTTGGACAGAATGCTCAGATCAACCCTTAAAGAGATTGGTGGAGCTAAAGCTTAAGAGGGTGTGAAAGGTGCTGAATGGGCGTAGACAAAGAACAGTTCTCCAGTATTTGTTTTACCTTTATTTAACTAGGCAAACCTCAACTAGAGCTCTCCAGTATGTACCAAAACAATTCCTCAAAAGTGAGGTTACAAGTTAATCAACTTTCAAAGCAGAAGTACTTTCCCATTGTTCCTCAAATGCAGTATATGATATACCATTGTGTAGCTCTGTGTCTCTGCTTTTATCCAATGTAAAAAAAACACAATTTCAAATGTTGCTACATAAGACCAAATCAAGGCTGAGCACACCAGTTGTGGATTTGGCATTGAAAAACACAAGCATATGCAGAAATGTACTTCAAACCCACTGTTAAATATTTGACTCATTTCAAGACACTAGGCGTATGTTGCACGTCACTACTTCACAGGAGAAACATTTGAATATAATTTTTATGAAAGAATTCCAAATGCTTTTTTAGTCAGAAATGCCTTCTGGAACATATGAACTTTCATGTGCCTTAATAACAAATGTGTATGCCATCAGTAAATACAAATACAATTGCCTAGTTGATTTCTTTATGGAAAAGTCAGGAACCTTCCCGCCAGCCATGATTGGCTGAGATAATGGATGGGCTGGACATGCCCATCCATTATTCGGATTGGTTGCCATGTAGCGCTTCTGTCTATAACATGATCTGGTCAGTTTGTGTAGGTAATCCTTTCGAATGTGGCTTTTTAAAAAAGATATCACGTAGTACATGTAGAACTGCAAAAGTGTTGTTCACCACTTTCTGGAGGACCGAGTTTTAAAATCAGTGGAATGCCAGTGGAATTAGATTATGATAGCGAAGGAGATGGAGTAAATTCTGGCATTTGATTGCAAATATGCAGAGGGAGTCGAAAAGAGAACACATATAAAATGCATCTTAAAACTAAGGACAACCATGGTATCCGTGACAGAGAGGGGGAAGTGTCTATCCATCTATCCAGGTAAGATATTCTAGCTAGCTACATTTTCAGATATTATATGTTTCTATTTTGTCAAGTTGTTTTCATTTCAAATGAAAGCGTATATTTAGCTAGCTAGCTAACTTTAGCTAACTTTAACTTTAGCTGGCTGGCTGGCTAGCTTACTAACGTTATGTGTAGTATTATTATTTGTATCTCTGAGCCATTTGCATTGCTAGTTATAGCCTAACATTAGCTAGCTAGATAATATTGAACCTGGTTGGTTAGCTACCTGCAGATTCATGAAGGGTCGGGACATTATGAGTTGGGATTATGGTTCATTGTTTAGCTAACGTTAGCTGGCTGGCTCACTACATGTCTAAACAGAAGACTCCACTATGCAAGTAGCTTTGATTTTAATTGATATTGTATGTTTTTAACAGAGATGGTAATGTGAAGAACATGACCTGCACCAAAGTCAAATTAGGGTATAATGTTAGGCCAACGAGACATTGTCCAAGTACTAAAATGCTACGGTAGAATGACCTGCTTTTATTTTGTCACACTCACAACCGTAAGCTATTTTCTGTAATTGGCTCGCCATCAACTTGTAAATAACGATCTTGTTGCGAGTTTCTTTTCCTGTAATAATGAAGACAAATAAGCTAAGATGTTGTCAGCTTTATGATATGGTCATTATTTGAACTGGCTAGCCAGCTAACTTAATATTAGCTAGCTAGCTAACAAGCTAGAAACAGGTCAAAACATTGTTTGGAAAGTTGCTTTTAGTTGCCTGGTTTGCTAGATTGACGTATACTAAATACATTTTTAAATGGGTGGGTTTATTGGTGTTAAGGGCTAGGCTAGGATTTTCTCCTACCATATCTTTTGTGTTATATTCTCCTACATTACTATAACATTTCTACAAACTTCAAAGTGTTTTCTTTCCAATGGTACCAATTATATGCATATCCTGGCTTCAGGCCCTGAGCAACAGGCAGTTTACTTTGGGCATGTCATTCAGGCGGAAATTGAGAAAAAAAAGAGGCCTAGCCCTAAGAAGTTATTTAAATACATTAGTTATGCTATTTTGGACCACCAAGCTGCTAAGGCAGCCTTTCGTTTTTGTGTTTATACTTTTTCCTAACGACAACGACAGGTTTGATGCCGGACGACAATAGAATGTTCCTGATGTCAATGCAACAACTGTCGATAGACTTAGACTAGATAGACTAACCTTTAGTCTTGAAATCTTTGGCCTCGCGTGAATCCGAAAAGAGATGGGTGGGGCTAAGGCTTAAGTGAATGATGCTGAATGGGTGTTCTTTCTTAAAACTGAGGTTTCAAAGCAGAATTAATTTCCCATTGTTTCTCAACTGTATTGTATGATATACTATTTTCTAGCTCTGAGCCTCTACTTTGTAAAATGTAAAAAAACACAATTTCAAATGTTGCTACATAAGACAGAATCGAGATGATATTTTGCTTACACTGGTCCTTGGGTCCTTGTTAAGGTCAATGGCATCATTAACTTTACCTAGTACCTGGATTTTTTTTACAATTAACTTGATTGCCTCTACCAGGACGCCGGAACTCGGATGAAAGTGTATTTCCAGCAAGACAATAACCCCAAGCACTAATAAAATCCACCAAGAATTGGTTAATTGTCCCCCACAATGCACAATACAGGTTTCTAGCTCCAGAATGAAGCTGTACTTATTCAGCACGGAGGAGAGAAAGTCAGACAACCAGTTTCAGGCCTTGCCATATATTTTGAAGCAGATTTAAGTCAAAACTATAACTCAGCCACTCAGGAACATTCCCTGTCTTCTAGGTAAGCAACTCCAGTGTAGATTTGGTCTTGAGATTTAGGTTATTGTCCTGGTGAAAGGTGAATTCAGCTACCAGTGGCTGGTGGAAAGCAGACTGAACCAGGTTTTCCTGTAGGATTTTGCTCATGCTTTTATTTATTGTATTTTTATTTCACCTTTATTTATCAGGTAGGCCAGTTGAGGACAAGTTCTCATTTACAACTGCGACCTGGCCAAGACAAAGCAAAGCAGTGTGACAAAAACAACAACAGAGTTACACATAAACAAACGTACAGTCAATAACACAACAGGAAAAATCTATATTTATCTTTTTTTAACCTTTATTTAACTAGGCAAGTCAGTTAAGAACAAATTCTTATTATCAATGACGGCTGAGGAACAGTGGGTTAATTGACTGCCTTGTTCAGGGGCAGAACGACAGATTTTTACCTCGTCAGCTCGGGATTCAATCTAGCAACCTTTCAGTTACTAGCCCAACGCTCTAACAACCTTTCAGTTGCAAGATTTAGCATTAACACTGGAGTGATAGATGTGCAGATGATGATGTGCAAGTAGAGGTATTGGGGTGCAAAAGAGCAAGAAGATAAATAACAATATGGGGATGAGGTAGTTGGGTGTGCTATTTACAGATTGGCTGTGTACAGGTACAGTGATCGGTAAGCTGCACTGACAGCTGATGCTTAAAGTTAAAGAGGGAGATATAAGACTCCAGCTTCAGTGATTTTTGCAATTAGTTCCAGTCATTGGCAGCAGAGAACTGGAAGGAAATGTGGCCAAAAGGATGTGTTGGTTTTGGGGATGACTAGTGAAATATACCTGCTGGAGCGCATGCTACAGGTGGGTGTTGCTATTGTGATCAGTGGGCTGAGATAAGGCTGGGCTTTGCCTAGCACAGACGTATAGATGACCTGGACCCAGTGGGTTTGGTGACGAATATGCGAATATGTAGCGAGGGCCAGCCATCGAGAGCATACAGATCGCAGTGATGGGTAGTATATGGGGCTTTGGTGACAAAACGGATGCCACTGTGATAGACTACATCCAATTTGCTGAGTAGAGTGTTGGCAGTTATTTTGTAAATGACAAAAGTCAAGGATCGGTATGATAGTCAGTTTTACGAGGGTATGTTTGAATGAAGTAGGCTTTGATGTTTAACTCTATTCCATTAATTGTTTATCCTGTAACATGTCCCAGTCCTTAATGATTACAAGCATACTCATAACACAATGAAGCCACCACTATGCTTGAAAATAGATGGAGTGGTAAAAAATATAACACTTGGTATTCAGGACAAAAAGTGAATCGCTTTGCCACATTTATTGCAGTATTACTTTAGTGTCTTGTTGCAAACAGGATGCATGTTTTGGAATATTTTTATTCTGTACAGGCTTTCTTCTTTTCACTCAACTACAATGTTGTTGATCCATCCTCAGTTCTCATAAACCCTGTACAGACAGGGCTATGAAGGGCTATATAAATACATTTGATTTGATATGTACTTGAAGGTAGAGTTATTAAAGTAACTATGCATGATTAGTGTAGTGTCAACATCGCAGCCACTACCAGCTAGCCTACTCCAGCAGTACTGTTTCATTTCAATCATTTTAGTCAATAAGATTCTTGCTACGTAAGCTTAACTTTCTGAACATTCGAGACGTGTAGTCCACTTGTCATTCCAATCTCCTTTGCATTAGCGTAGCCTCTTCTGTACCCTGTTAACTATGTGTCTATCTATCCCTGTTCTCTCCTCTCTGCACAGACCATACAAACGCTCCACACCGCGTGGCCGCGGCCACCCTAATCTGGTGGTCCCAGCGCGCACGACCCACGTGGAGTTCCTGGTCTCCGGTAGCCTCTGGAACTGCCGATCTGCGGCCAACAAGGCAGAGTTCATCTCAGCCTATGCCTCCCTCCAGTCCCTCGACTTCTTGGCACTGACGGAAACATGGATCACCACAGATAACACTGCTACTCCTACTGCTCTCTCTTCGTCCGCCCACGTGTTCTCGCACACCCCGAGAGCTTCTGGTCAGCGGGGTGGTGGCACCGGGATCCTCATCTCTCCCAAGTGGTCATTCTCTCTCTCTCCCCTTACCCATCTATCTATCGCCTCCTTTGAATTCCATGCTGTCACAGTTACCAGCCCTTTCAAGCTTAACATTCTTATCATTTATCGCCCTCCAGGTTCCCTCGGAGAGTTCATCAATGAGCTTGATGCCTTGATAAGCTCCTTTCCTGAGGACGGCTCACCTCTCACAGTCCTGGGCGACTTTAACCTCCCCACGTCTACCTTTGACTCATTCCTCTCTGCCTCCTTCTTTCCACTCCTCTCCTCTTTTGACCTCACCCTCTCACCTTCCCCCCCTACTCACAAGGCAGGCAATACGCTCGACCTCATCTTTACTAGATGCTGTTCTTCCACTAACCTCACTGCAACTCCCCTCCAAGTCTCCGACCACTACCTTGTATCCTTTTCCCTCTCGCTCTCATCCAACACTTCCCACACTGCCCCTACTCGGATGGTATCGCGCCGTCCCAACCTTCGCTCTCTCTCCCCCGCTACTCTTTCCTCTTCCATCCTTTCATCTCTTCCCTCTGCTCATACCTTCTCCAACCTTTCTCTGCCTCCTCAACCCTCCTCTCTTCCCTTTCTGCATCCTTTGACTCTCTATGTCCCCTATCCTCCAGGCCGGCTCGGTCCTCCCCTCCCGCTCCGTGGCTCGATGACTCATTGCGAGCTCACAGAACAGAGCTCCGGGCAGCCGAGCGGAAATGGAGGAAAACTCGCCTCCCTGCGGACCTGGCATCCTTTCACTCCCTCCTCTCTACATTTTCCTCCTCTGTCTCTGCTGCTAAAGCCACTTTCTACCACTCTAAATTCCAAGCATCTGCCTCTAACCCTAGGAAGCTCTTTGCCACCTTCTCCTCCCTCCTGAATCCTCCTCCCCTCCCCCCCCTCCTCCCTCTCTGCAGATGACTTCGTCAACCATTTTGAAAAGAAGGTCGACGACATCCGATCCTCGTTTGCTAAGTCAAACGACACCGCTGGTTCTGCTCACACTGCCCTACCCTGTGCTCTGACCTCTTTCTCCCCTCTCTCTCCAGATGAAATCTCGCTTCTTGTGACGGCCGGCCGCCCAACAACCTGCCCGCTCGACCCTATCCCCTCCTCTCTCCTCCAGACCATTTCCGGGGACCTTCTCCCTTACCTCACCTCGCTCATCAACTCATCCCTGACCGCTGGCTACGTCCCTTCCGTCTTCAAGAGAGCGAGAGTTGCACCCCTTCTGAAGAAACCTACACCCGATCCCTCCGATGTCAACAACTACAGACCAGTATCCCTTCTTTCTTTTCTCTCCAAAACTCTTGAACGTGCCGTCCTTGGCCAGCTCTCCCGCTATCTCTCTCAGAATGACCTTCTTGATCCAAATCAGTCAGGTTTCAAGACTAGTCATTCAACTGAGACTGCTCTTCTCTGCATCACGGAGGCGCTCCGCACTGCTAAAGCTAACTCTCTCTCCTCTGCTCTCATCCTTCTAGACCTATCGGCTGCCTTCGATACTGTGAACCATCAGATCCTCCTCTCCACCCTCTCCGAGTTGGGCATCTCCCGGCGCGGCCCACGCTTGGATTGCGTCCTACCTGACAGGTCGCTCCTACCAGGTGGCGTGGCGAGAATCTGTCTCCTCGCCACGCGCTCTCACCACTGGTGTCCCCCAGGGCTCTGTTCTAGGCCCTCTCCTATTCTCGCTATACACCAAGTCACTTGGCTCTGTCATAACCTCACATGGTCTCTCCTATCATTGCTATGCAGACGACACACAATTAATCTTCTCCTTTCCCCCTTCTGATGACCAGGTGGCGAATCGCATCTCTGCATGTCTGGCAGACATATCAGTGTGGATGACGGATCACCACCTCAAGCTGAACCTCGGCAAGACGGAGCTGCTCTTCCTCCCGGGGAAGGACTGCCCGTTCCATGATCTCGCCATCACGGTTGACAACTCCATTGTGTCCTCCTCCCAGAGCGCTAAGAACCTTGGCGTGATCCTGGACAACACCCTGTCGTTCTCAACCAACATCATGGCGGTGGCCCGTTCCTGTAGGTTCATGCTCTACAACATCCGCAGAGTACGACCCTGCCTCACACAGGAAGCGGCGCAGGTCCTAATCCAGGCACTTGTCATCTCCCGTCTGGATTACTGCAACTCGCTGTTGGCTGGGCTCCCTGCCTGTGCCATTAAACCCCTACAACTCATCCAGAACGCCGCAGCCCGTCTGGTGTTCAACCTTCCCAAGTTCTCTCACGTCACCCCGCTCCTCCGCTCTCTCCACTGGCTTCCAGTTGAAGCTCGCATCCGCTACAAGACCATGGTGCTTGCCTACGGAGCTGTGAGGGGAACGGCACCGCAGTACCTCCAGGCTCTGATCAGGCCCTACACCCAAGCAAGGGCACTGCGTTCATCCACCTCTGGCCTGCTCGCCTCCCTACCATTGAGGAAGTACAGTTCCCGCTCAGCCCAGTCAAAACTGTTCGCTGCTCTGGCCCCCAATGGTGGAACAAACTCCCTCACGACGCCAGGACAGCGGAGTCAATCACCACCTTCCGGAGACACCTGAAACCCCACCTCTTCAAGGAATACCTAGGATAGGATAAGTAATCCTTCTCACCACCCCCCCTTAATGATTTAGATGCACTATTGTAAAGTGGCTGTTCCACTGGATGTCAGAAGGTGAATTCACCAATTTGTAAGTCGCTCTGGATAAGAGCGTCTGCTAAATGACTTAAATGTAATGTAAATGTAGATAATAACAGGGAGTAGCAGCAGCGTAAAAGATGGGGGGGGGGGGGCAATGCAAATAGTCTGGTTAGCCATTTGATTATATGTTCAGGTGTCTTATGGCTTGGGATTAGAAGCTGTTTAGAAGCCTCTTGGACCTAGACTTGGCGCTCTGTTACTGCTTGCCGTAAGGTAAAAAAAACAGTCTATGACTAGGGTGGCTGGAGTCTTTGACAATTTTTAGGGCCTTCCTCTGACACCGCCTGGTATAGAGGTCCTGGATGACAGGAGCGGCAGCTCAGTGCGGATGTTGCCTGTAATCCATGGCTTCTGGTTGGGGTATGTACGTACAGTCACTATGGGGATGACGTCATCGATGCACTTGTTAATGAAGCCAGTGACTGATGTGGTGGACTCCTCAATGCCATCAGAAGAATCCAAGAACATATTCCAGTCTGTGCTTGCAAAACAGTCCTGTGGCTTAGCATCTGCTTCATCTGACCACTTTTTTATTGATCGAGTCACTGGTGCGTCCTGGATAAATATTTTCTTGTAAGCAGGAATCAAGATGATAGAATTATGTTCAAATTTGCCGAATGGAGGGAGAGCTTTGTATGCTTCTCTGAGTGTGGAGTAAAGGTGGTCTAGAGTTTTTTTCCCCACATTTATTAACATGCTGATAGAAATGAGGTAAAACGGATTTAAGTTTTCCTGCATTAAAGTCCCCGGCCACTAGGAGCGCCGCCTCTGGATGAGCGTTTTCCTGTTTGCTTATGGTGGTATACAGCTCATTGAATGTGGTCTTAGTGCCAGTATTGGTCTGTGGTGGTAAATAGACAGCTACGAAAATTACAGATGAAAACTCTCTAGGTAGATAGTGTGGTCTACAGCTTATCATGAGATACTCTAACTCAGGCGAGCAAAACCTTGAGACTTCATTAGATATCGTGCACCAGCTGTTGTTTACAAATATACGTAGACCTCAACCCCTTGTCTTACCAGAGGCTGCCGATACAGTGTAGAAGTTTGACATTATGGGGTAATGTGTAGGCCAGTTAGAGAAAATCTAAATGTAAATCAAATTAAATACAGGCTGTAACTCAACAAAATGTAAAGGGATGTGAATACTTTCTGAAGGCACTGTAGATGAACTATTTATACAAAAGTATGTGGACAACCCTTCAAATTAGTGAAATTCTGAAATTCCAGCGACATCTGTTGCTGACAGTCGTATAAAATCTGCACACAGCCATGCAATCTCCATAGACAAACATTGACAGTAAAATGGCCTTACTGAAAAGCTCAGTGACTTTCAACATGGGACCATCACAGGATGCCATCTTTCCAACAAGTCAGTTCATCAAATATCTGCCCAGCAAGAGCTGCCCCATCACCTGTAAGTGCTGTTATTGCGAAGTGGAAATGTCCAGGATTAACAACGGCTCAGCCGTGATAATGTAGGCCACACAAGCTCACAGAACGGGGTGGCTGAGTCCTGAAGTGTGTAGCGTAGTAAAAATCATCTGTCCTCGCTTCTGGAAGCAACATCAACACAAGAACTGTTCGTAGGAAACTTTATGAAATGGGTTTCCATGGCCGAGCAGCTGCACACAAGCCTAAGATCACCAAGCTCAATAAAAGGCATCGGCTGGAGTGGTGTAAAGCTGACCACCAATGGGCTCCACGTTCTCTGGAGTGATGAATCCCTCTTCACCATCTGGCAGTCCGACGGACTTATCTGAGTTTGGCAGATGCCAAGAGAATGCTACCTGCCCCAGTGCATAGTGCCAACTGTAAAGTTTGGCGGAGGAGAAATAATGGTCTGGGGCTGTTTTTCACAGTTCAGGCTTGGCCCCTTAGTTCCAGTGAAGGGAAATCTTAATGCTACAGCATACAATGACATTCTAGACGATTCTGTGCTTCCAACTTTGGGGCCCTTTCCTGTTTCAGCATAACAATACCCCTGTGCACAAAGCGAGCTACATACATAAATGGTTTGTCATATCAGTGTGGAAGACCTTGACTGGCCTGCACAGAGCTCTGACCTCAACCCCGTTGAACACCTTTTGAGTGAATTGGAACACTGACAGAGAGCCTCACTACTGATCTTGTGGCTGAATGGAAGCCAGTCCCCGCAACAATGTTAGTGGAAAGCCTTCCCAGAAGACTGGGGGCTGTAATAGCAGCAAAGGGGGACCAACGCCATATTAATGCCCATCATTTTGGAATGAGATGTTCGACGAGCATGTGTCCACATACTTTTGTACACATGTAGTGTATACACTACACATGCAGTGTATATAGACTTGAATCTAGCAGCCAATTGGTTTCATGGGCATGGCTTGAACCTTGATGTGTGTACCTGTCTGTTGGCATCTGAAGGTCCATTCTGCAGACTCCAGGCAGACAGGGTGTTGAAGCCTTTAACCACCTCAGCTCCAGGGACCAGGCTGTTCATGTACATATAACCACATTTACATTACATCAACATACACATCAACATATTAAAACATTCCTAATTTACAAAAAAAACATATACATAATAACAACATTTACTGTATAGCGCTCACCTTTGCAGGTATTCTGCGTTGGCCTCTGGGTACTGATTCTTCCTCAGGTTGTTACTGAGGTCCACCAACACCTGCAATTCAATATGGAATCAAATACACTGATTCATACTTTATATTTGCCAAAAACACTGGAATTCACATTATATTGGCTAAATGCACTGGTACATACAATACATTGGCTAAATAAACAAGCATTTCACTCGATGTGCAATATCATCTGCTAACCATGTGTATGTGACCAATACAAATTTGATTTGAAACACACTGGGACATAGACAGGTCCGCCTCCCTGCGGACCTGGCATCCTTTCACTCCCTCCTCTCTACATTTTCCTCCTCTGTCTCTGCTGCTAAAGCCACTTTCTTCCACTCTAAATTCCAAGCATCTGCCTCTAACCCTAGGAAGCTCTTTGCCACCTTCTCCTCCCTCCTGAATCCTCCTCCCCCCCCCTCCTCCCCTCTCTGCAGATGACTTCGTCAACCATTTTGAAAAGAAGGAAGGTCGACGACATCCGATCCTCGTTTGCTAAGTCAAACGACACCGCTGGTTCTGCTCACACTGCCCTACCCTGTGCTCTGACCTCTTTCTCCCATCTCTCTCCAGATGAAATCTCGCTTCTTGTGACGGCCGGCCGCCCAACAACCTGCCCGCTTGACCCTATCCCCTCCTCTCTTCTCCAGACCATTTCCGGAGACCTTCTCCCTTACCTCACCTCGCTCATCAACTCATCCCTGACCGCTGGCTACGTCCCTTCCGTCTTCAAGAGAGCGAGAGTTGCACCCCTTCTGAAAAAACCTACACTCGATCCCTCCGATGTCAACAACTACAGACCAGTATCCCTTCTTTCTTTTCTCTCCAAAACTCTTGAACGTGCCGTCCTTGGCCAGCTCTCCCGCTATCTCTCTCAGAATGACCTTCTTGATCCAAATCAGTCAGGTTTCAAGACTAGTCATTCAACTGAGACTGCTCTTCTCTGTATCACGGAGGCGCTCCGCACTGCTAAAGCTAACTCTCTCTCCTCTGCTCTCATCCTTCTAGACCTATCGGCTGCCTTCGACACTGTGAACCATCAGATCCTCCTCTCCACCCTCTCCGAGTTGGGCATCTCCGGCGCGGCCCACGCTTGGATTGCGTCCTACCTGACAGGTCGCTCCTACCAGGTGGCGTGGCGAGAATCTGTCTCCTCGCCACGCGCTCTCACCACTGGTGTCCCCCAGGGCTCTGTTCTAGGCCCTCTCCTATTCTCGCTATACACCAAGTCACTTGGCTCTGTCATAACCTCACATGGTCTCTCCTATCATTGCTATGCAGACGACACACAATTAATCTTCTCCTTTCCCCCTTCTGATGACCAGGTGGCGAATCGCATCTCTGCATGTCTGGCAGACATATCAGTGTGGATGACGGATCACCACCTCAAGCTGAACCTCGGCAAGACAGAGCTGCTCTTCCTCCCGGGGAAGGACTGCCCGTTCCATGATCTCGCCATCACGGTTGACAACTCCATTGTTTCCTCCTCCCAGAGCGCTAAGAACCTTGGCGTGATCCTGGACAACACCCTGTCGTTCTCAACTAACATCAAGGTGGTGGCCCGTTCCTGTAGGTTCATGCTCTACAACATCCGCAGAGTACGCCCCTGCCTCACACAGGAAGCGGCGCAGGTCCTAATCCAGGCACTTGTCATCTCCCGTCTGGATTACTGCAACTCGCTGTTGGCTGGGCTCCCTGCCTGTGCCATCAAACCCCTACAACTCATCCAGAACGCCGCAGCCCGTCTGGTGTTCAACCTTCCCAAGTTCTCTCACGTCACCCCGCTCCTCCGCTCTCTCCACTGGCTTCCAGTTGAAGCTCGCATCCGCTACAAGACCATGGTGCTTGCCTACGGAGCTGTGAGGGGAACGGCACCGCAGTACCTCCAGGCTCTGATCAGGCCCTACACCCAAACAAGGGCACTGCGTTCATCCACCTCTGGCCTGCTCGCCTCCCTACCACTGAGGAAGTACAGTTCCCGCTCAGCCCAGTCAAAACTGTTCGTTGCTCCTGGCCCCCCAATGGTGGAACAAACTCCCTCACGACGCCAGGACAGCGGAGTCAATCACCACCTTCCGGAGACACCTGAAACCCCACCTCTTCAAGGAATACCTAGGATAGGATAAGTAATCCTTCTCACCCCCCCCCCCCTCCCCCTTAATGATTTAGATGCACTATTGTAAAGTGGCTGTTCCACTGGATGTCAGAAGGTGAATTCACCGATTTGTAAGTCGCTCTGGATAAGAGCGTCTGCTAAATGACTTAAATGTAAATGTAAATGTAATGGGTAAATACGCTGGGATATACATTATATTCGGAAACTTTACAGTTACAAGCTGACAAAACAGACATTCATACATATTGCAAAAGTAATAAAACATATATGCTACCTTTCCCTTTAGCTGATTGGCCAGTGGTACCAGGAAGTCGTAGTGTTCTCTCTGGACTGCAATGAAGATCAGATGGGCTGACTGAGCAGCAGCAGCATGGCCCAGGACCTGCATATACATCATCAACATGTTGATACACACATAAACACAAATACAGTATATTCACATATACTCCTTCAAACATAAACAAATATATTGAAATACATTACAACACAGTAAAAACGTGTCACCAGATCTATTTTATTTTGTACCTGTGCTCCGTGGGGTATGAGGCTGCTGCTGCTGTGGGGCCGTCGGCTGCCGAACACCACCCCGTACCCTGCCTGCAGCAGACGCAGGCCCAGAGAGCGCCCCAGGTCCCCCGTCCCAAACACACACACCCTCTCACACTCAGGTGGGGCAGGCACAGCCTCCCTCATCGGAGACAGGGACACACATTCACTCTTCTCCTCACTCCTCTCCTGACCCGTCATGCCTGAACAGAGACAGGCAAAGATCTCCTCGAGTCGTAGATAGTCAACAGAAAGTGTCAGAAAGACCAAAGAATTGAAAATACCTTCCTGAAGTTGCAATCACAGAAAAAGTACATCCACAGAAATGGAGCTCGCAGGATGAACGTCCCTTTCACTTCGCTAAGTTCTTCAGCAGACACCTCCTCTAGACGGAGTTACAGTCCAGACAGACCATTGTCAATAAATGCTAGGACATTAAAATGTTTTCGGCATTACATGTCCCAAACAATAATCTTCAGAGTTGGAGCAGCTCCTCTGAGTTTTCCAGATGAAAGGCTGACTGACACTACAGACGTGAGTCTTTAGTTGTGTCTGGGCTTGCTCCTGGAGGGAGGAGGGAAGGGAGTAGTCTCTCTGCCATGCCGAAAACTATTTTGGAAGAAGAGCGGTGTGTTTTTGCATGTGTGTGTGTGTGTGTGGGTGGGAAGGAAACCCATGGCACTCACTCTTCAGTGTCTCTGAGGAGAGGCCAGTGGTTTCTGGGAAGCAGTGAGGTTAGATAATAGTGGAATACCAGACCTGGAGAGATGCCAGATCACTGTGGTCTTTCTGGGTTCACACAAGCACTGGTCCACAGTTCATGACAATAACACACCATCAGATGCACTTTGGTTTGTTGTAATACTACCTAACCTCTAATGGCTTTTGTTCAAAGATGCCAACATTCCACTGTGCAACAATAAGCTTGTATCTTCAAAAAGCACAGAATGTGAAATACCAGAAAAACTGTGTCACATCACCACGAACAGTGTCTTGAAACACTGGTTTCAAGAAAGTAAGAACAATCAAAATGCTTGAGGTGGGGTCAGAGCACAGTAGAATTAGTGAACCCAAGATTTAGACTGGGCTTAGTTTACAGTAATCTAGAGGCGAAAGAAATGCATACCTATTTAGGCGAGGTGCTGGCTAGCGGAGTGGAACACTTAAAATAAAAGGAGAGCCGCACGCTCTAGGAGCTCAGATGCAAAAATATTTTTTAAACGTTTTCTTAGTCACATTAAACCAGCGTGTGGAGAAAAAAAAAAATCACTGGGGAAGCTAAGCCAGTAAAAAAATAGCCAAATTACAACCTGTGTTGTGATAATTAACTGTTATAAACTGTTAGTTAATTTGCCTTGGGACAATATGAAGACACAGTGGCAGAATAATATACAACCACACCTTTTTTTCATCACAACACCAGAGAGCAACCTCTGTCTAGTGAAGTCCACAAAACATATTAAATGTAACAAACAGTAAAATGACCTACAGCATGGTCAAGTAATTTAATGTTTTCGGACTAATAAACAATCATTGATTTACAACCACGGAGAGTGATTCTACTGCAAGTCGCAAAGAAAACAGGAGCTGCCTCCACTATTCCAGCACCATTCCAACATCAAATTGCCTCTGATGAGTCTAAAACAGTGACAACTAAAAGACACCAAAAACAATTTAGTCCAATCAAGGTAAGCTAAATAAGATGTGGCTGTCAGTGGTTCTGATTTGTGTGTGTGTGTGTGTGTAGTGCATGGGTGAACGCTGATCTACAAAATTAGATATCAGTGCATATCTTCAGGACGGTATTAAGTTGTAACGACACCAGCAACATTGTGAAAGACACTGGCTTACATCCTGCCTTTGCATTAATGTTTAATTTCACGCCTTCGAGCAGCTCTGACATTCGTAACAAGGTTATATTTATCCTAGCATGATAGAACCACTGACAGCTAAATCACGCAACCGACACAGTATGTACTGTAAGCTCACCGTTTATTGACATTTCAGTTTCTTATGGTATACTGTCAGCTGAACGACATCTAGTGTCATGGCCTTTTCAATTTACACAATTATGGAAAGTTACCAGATAGCATAAAATATACATGGTTGTAATTAGTTTGAGGGTTAATGGTTACAGTCTGATTGTCTGTTCTGCCTTTAGTCTGGAAGGCAAGGCCTGTTGAGCATGTCGCTGGTGGTCAACTTCATCTGGTTTCTGTACCTCTGGATCTCACATGGAGACAGCACGTAGTCCCAAATGTGGACGTCTGTCAGTAGGCCAACAAATGACGAATGCTGGTTGAAACGCCCGCTGAACAAATCCTGATCTTGAAATAGGAAACAGCAACATGTTGTGTTCCGTAATGGAATGCTTTCTTGTTCTGTTCAATGTTGGATGCTTTATTTTCAAGCAGAAAAGACTATGTGCATTTTTCAGCTTACATTTCATTCGACTTGAAAAAATAAACAGGCGCAAATTGTGTACTCTACCAAAAGTTTAAGTACTAGTGATCAAAGACAAACCATTAAACATATCTAAACAGAATAAGTTTTACTATCTACTATTTACTGTCACATTTCATTGCAGTTATCACAGTGACTATCTTACATTGAGGTACAGCACAGCATGTTGTAATCACCACAATTACTAGTAGGAATTTCTCCATCTCGTAAGAATAAAAAAACGGTTATTGTCTTAATTAACTTTCTTAATGTATATGAAAAACATCTGCCCTTTATGCTACTGAGCAGAACAGTAACGTACCATTTATCATAGCTGTGATGAAAAACATTTGCCCTTTATGCTAAAAAGCGGACCATTTTATTTAGATTCAAGGTGTAACGTGCGTTGTTTGAAGGAGACCAAGGCGCAGCGTAATTTATGGTCATCATATTTATTTAAATGAGAACCAGCAACAAAATAACAAAGTGAAACCAAAACGACCGTACCGTTCCATAGGCTACAAGAGCTGTAAAAAAACAAGATCCCACAACATAGGTGGGAAAAAAGGCTACCTAAGTATGATTCCCAATCAGAGACAACGATAGACAGCTGCCTCTGATTGGGAACCACACTCGGCCTAACACCCCACATCACACCCTGACCTCACCAAATAGAGAAATAAATCGGCTCTCTAATGTCAGGGCGTGACACAAGGTGATGTTATTTGCATTGCAACAGGTTTAACATCAATTTGTAAAATACATGAACTTACCTTGTGGGTTGTCAGAGTGCCTTGTTGGTGTGTGTGAGAGTGCTGAATACTTATCTTCTACTTGTTTCCTCTTCTACTTTTTCGTTTCTATCATCAGCAGTTATACCCGTTTCCTTTTTGTGTCATATCATGCAAACTTGACAGGCATTATTGACCTAAACAGGTATTATTAATCACCAGTTCCCTTACTTACAGAAATATTGGCTCAGTCACACAAGAGGAAACATCAGCATAGACAACTTGAACTTCAATAGTTCTTAGATCTCTTTTTTTGAGTTCGTCAAGAAATGATTCCAAAACAGAGAATTTTACATCAGGGTTTTCATTAATATTGTAGATATGTATTGAAGAACATAACAATATAAATATTTATTTGATCCAGGTGAACAATAGCAGTCACAAGTTGATATAACATTGATAATGTAGTACTTCAAACACTCACAACACACATTCATAAAAATAGCATTATACCAAGTACATACAATGAAAGAAAAGGAGATGAGGCTAAAGCAACAGAAAGGGAAACAAACCAATCAACAGAACATTTCAAATGTGGAAACCTTTGAGAGCATAAACAAATGAAAAGGTACATTTAAACAGTATTGTGCATTTTAAACGTCCTGCATTATTCACCTGTGCAGTTTTTAGTTTCCTCATGAACCAGGTTTCCATCCAACCTTTGTGTGTAAACTGTCAGATAAAATAAAAGGTCATGACAGGCCTGATAGAAACAGCATGTCAGTAAATCTTCCAAATGTGACAAAACATCCTCGACAAGGTGGGATCTTTTTTTGAGTCTAAAATAAATTGAGAAATGCCAAATATTGATATAATAAACATCATATTGAAGTAAACAGAGTCACACGATGACAGTGTGCGGTCTTCCCATTACGACTCAGGAAAGCACACAGTTTGTCATAATTTATTTAATCTGTAGATTAATCTTCAGAGTGGTGAAGGTGCACAGTTATGAGCTTGATGCTCCTTTCCAAGAAATATTTAGGGTCTTTTTCTGGTAATATCATGATTGATGTGCTTGGCTGCTGTTTGTAAAATACAAATACTCTGTCCATAATAATCTCATGTAGGCTATACCCGCACTGTATCTGCAAGCTGTTCTATTGGCAGAGTTGAAAATGGAATGCAAACACATTTAGCTTCTATTTTTTATTTGGTACATGGGAATTTAACCACAGAATGTATTTTTATGTTGACAACATCACACACACATTTTACCCACAAGTCAATTTGATGGAAACATCTCTGGTGGGAAAATGCACATTTTGTTTTTATGTGTATTTTAGAATATTCGCATGAAGCACTTGTTGTAAATCCAGGTTAATCTTTAAAATGGTGTAAAATACATGTATGTTTGAGGAATTTTAATTATAGGATTTCTGTTGTTTTGAATTTGGCGCCCTGCAGTTTCACTGGCTGTTAACGAGGTGAGACACTACCATCCCACATACCCTAGAGAGGTTAAGTAAGTAAGTGAAGGAAAATCTATACCCATTTATTTTATTGATGCAATCAATATAATTAGTCCAAAAGATCCCACTTGTCAGTCTCTGGTTGAATCAACACTTTCCACATTGTTCCTGTGTTTTTAATGTTGGTACAAGCAGTTTCTGGGAGTATGTCTTTGTCTCTACATTCACCTAAAAGATCATCTATGTATTTAGATATTTGGCATTTACACAAACAGCCAGTTATATCCACCACAAATGGAAGTGTTCCCCATAACATTAGACACTGTGGGCCACTTTGTCTATCTAGTGATGAAAGGGAAGCCTGTTGCTGGGTTTCAGAGAGTCTGTCTTCTGGAGGAAAACTCTGCTCCAGAGAGGATCACACTGATAGATGTGTTTTTATGAGTCTGACCTGCCCCCGGAGATGTATCAGACAGACACAAAACATAAATTGAAAAACTTTTACATGTCTCTGAAACCTGTGTTTCATCTGGGGATAAGTGTACAATCAGTCAGAGAGAGGATATGAGAGAGAGAGCTTTCACCATTCTCTTTACGTAAGAGGGAAAACTAGTGTCTGGTTGACATACGGTTGAAAATATATGCATTAAAATGCAACAAGGTAATACAACTGCATATCAATTAAATGTTATTGTTAACGGCTAATGTTAGCATTCAGCTAACGTTAGCATTCAGCTAACCACGGTTGGTGGTCATCAGCTATCCTTTAGCTCGAAAAGCTATCGGCAGTTTTGTACAATGCGACTCAGACCAGAGCATACCGGACCCATTTTCTCTCCATATCCCCAGATTTCTACCCCAAGCTCTGGACATTTACACCTGGATCTTGCAGCTAGCTAGCTGCTATCCGAGTGACTTTTGGTTTACGTTGGTCCCGGAGCAAACAATTATTCCGGAGCTAGCCAGCTGAAAAGTTCCATCAGCCATTCCTGGCCTACGATCACCTATCCGGACCCGTTTTACTGCCGACGCGGAGCCCCACCGGGCCTTCACGACTGGACTACTCTGACGTTATCTGCCCGAGGGAGTTATCCAACTGGCCCCTCTGTCGTCACGTTACCTGAACGCCCATCTGCGGCCCGCTAATTGTTAGCTGTCTTATCGGCTGGAATCTGAATAGGTCTATCGGACAATTTTTTGGGGTCACTATAACTATTTTGCCAATTGGATTGGTCCCCTCTACCACACGGAACCCCACTAATCTACCGATGGAAAATGCATGAGGTGGCTAAAAACAGACCATCCTCTGCCAGCTTGCTACCCATGGTCCGGCTAGCTGTCTGAATCGCCGTGACACCAACCAACCTCGCTACTCACTGGACCCTTATGATCACTCGGCTAAGCCTCACCTTAATGTCAATATGCCTTGTCCATTGCTGTTCTGGTTAGTGTTTATTGGCTTATTTCACTGTAGAGGCTCTAGTCCTGCTCATTATACCTTATCCAACCTTTAAGTTCCACCACTCACACATGCGATGACATCACCTGGTTTCAATGATGTTTCTAGAGACAATGTCTCTCTCATCATCCCTCAATGCCTAGGTTTGCCGCCACTGTATTCACATCCTACCATACCTTTGTCTGTACATTGTACTTTGAAGCGATTTTATCGCCCCCATAAACCTCCTTTTACCCTCTGTGCCGGACGTCCTAGACGACCAATTCGTATAGCTTTTAGCAGTAAAGCATACTTAACTCATGCTGCCAAACATACCCTCATTAAACTGACCATCCTACCAATCCGCCATCCGTTGTCGCCAAAGCTCCATATACTACCCACCACTGCGACCTGTACGCTCTCGTTGGCTGGCCCTCACTTCATACTCGTCGCCAAACCCACTGGCTCCAGCTCCTGGTCACCGTAGCAGCACCCACCTGTAGCACGCGCTCCAGCAGGTACATCTTTCTGGTAACCCCCAAAACCAATTCTTCCTTTGGCCCCCCTCTCCTTTCAGTTCTCTGCTGCCAATGACTGGAACAAACTACAAAAATCTCTGAAACTGGAAACACTTAACTCCTCACTAGAGTTAAGCACCAGCTGTCAGAGCAGCTCACAGATTACTGCACCAATACATAGCCCATCTATAATGTATCCCCAAAACTACCTCTTCCCCTACTGTATTTATGTATTTAGCTCTTTTGCACCACATTATTTACATTTCTACGCACATTCTTCCACTGCAAATCAACCATTCCAGGGTTTTACTTGCTATATTGTATTTACTTTTCCACCATGGCCCGATCGCACCTCATTTGCTCACATCGTATAGACTTATTTTTCTACTGTATTATTGACTGTATGTTTGTTTTACTCCATGTGTAACTGTGTTGTTGTATGTGTCGAACTGCTTTGCTTTATCATGGCCAGGTCGTAATTGTAAATGAGAACTTGTTCTCAACTTGCCTACCTGGTTAAATAAAGGTGAAATTAATCCTAGAAACAAACGATGATTGAATGGTAGCCAACCTTTGAAGCTATAATAGCAAAGAAACAAGAGTTCATGCCTTGAAGACAAAGCTGTCATCACACTGAGGGTGCAGTCAGTCAGTCCTGTACAGTATCAGTGGTTGGCTGTCTTTAGGGTTCCTCTGATCTGCCCCCCTCTCCCATCCCTGGCGTATGCGGGTGATGGTTCGGTCCACACAGGGGGTGATGAGCAGTAGCTTGAGCAGCAGCACCACAGAGGGAAGCACCAGACACAGCATGTAGCCCGGTGGGGTGTACCACTTGTAGGTGGAGGAACTCAGGAACTTGTTCCAGCCATACAGGTAGGTGTGAGCCGTACACAACAGCAGAGTCAGGTGACCCAGCTTGAACTGGTGGCGGAGAAAAGAACACACATGAACCACACACGCCAGGCATGTGCACAGATAGAGGTCTAAGGGAGTTTGAGCACCTGCCCTTTGCCATCCGATGAGAAAATAAACTGTTTGAATTTGTCTATTTTCTCTAATGCCATTTAAATGAGTTGCCCATCAAACTAGCTAATTTCTCTTTTTTTTGGTTAAAATGTCACCCCCACCACTCTGCCCACAGTAGGCTTAAGAGGCTGATGTTAGCAGCAGAACAAACTCCAATCACAGGTAAAGTCTAGTTAGTTAGCTATTATGTTGAAACTAACTAGCTAGCTAACAAGCTCATTCTACATTCACTGGGATTAGCTGATAGCTCACCTTTCGTTGCCCTCTTTGAGTAGTAGGCTATACGCTTGCTTACAGTGGCATTAATGGGATTTGCATAAAGGTCTACTATGCTTTTCTATGGGGGTCTTTTCTCAGGGTCTGTGCATGCCCCTGTCACACGCACACCCAAACTTTTGACAATTATCTTAAATATAGTGTAGTTTTAGGATAGCCTATGCACAGTCTCTTCACGTTTATCCCAGAAGGGGCTAATAACTCTAGGCATTGGACCTGTGCAAGGAGAATTCTGGAGAAACCTAGGAAACACAGGCTGGCCAGATAAAGTTCCCTTAATTGACCCTTCGCTAAACCCCACCCCAGAATATTAGGCAACCAAATGCAGTGCTCCGTTGGATAGCAAGTGATAGTGTTTTTTCTCCAATTTATGCTTTGGCCACTAATACTGGTATAGGATGAGTTAACAACCTTATTTAGTTAAGAGTTAACAGAAAATAAACTTTTACAAGTAAGATTCACTGAAGTTACTTTAAAACACAATTTAAGATCATCCTGAGCGGTTGCCTCCAATGGTGGTGTCACGTTCTGACCATAGTTCTTTTGTGATTTTTGTTTTAGTGTTGGTCAGGACGTGAGCTGAGTGTGCATTCTGTTTGGCCTGATATGGTTCTCAGAGGCAGGTGTTAGTCATTGTCTGATTGGGAACCATATTTAGGTAGCGTGTTTGTGTGGTTGTCTCGTCTTCATGTGGCTATACCAGACAGAACTTTTTTTTTCCACTTTTGTTGTTTTGTGGTGTTCATGTTTATCATCGTTATTAAACATGATGAACACTAACCACGCTGCGCTTTGGTTCTCTACTTCGTCCACAGAAGAAAGCCGTTACAGGTGGTTTGAACAGAAAATTGGGAAAATGCTGCCAAGGTTGAAAATGTAACGAAGGGGGTGTGGCTTAGCGAAGGGGAAATTGTTGTATAATTTAACAATGTTCAAGTAAGGAACTGACCTTCAGAGACAGACCTCTGGCCTACCTTGACACACACAGAGGCGTCAGCCCAATATGCGCAACTCAGATTTGTTCTGTTTAAAAAAAAAAATGTATATAATGTTGTTTCTTTGTAATACTACTAGCGACCTCAAGAAATGTTAGGTTCCCAGTCTCACCTCATAACTAGCCACCAAGAGGTTCAGGCTATCAAGTTAGTGTATCTAGCTTGGCTAACTACCTTAGCTGGCAAGGTTTCACCCAGATTTGAGCAGAGAAACATATTGTTTCTTTAAAAAAAGAAATGATCACCAGTCAGACTGCTCAAGAGGTATGCTTAGATACGCTGGTGTCATGACGTTGGCCTGGGGTATAGGTTTATGACAGTCAAATACCTCTTTCTCCCCCCCCTTTTTCCTTCTCTAACCTACTGAGGTTACATTTTTTTTAAACCCTTGGTTAACAGAGATTCTGGGAACATCAGAAGGTGGGGGGAAATGAACTATATTCTGGTAATCCGAACAATTGAACATGTGCAGTGGTACTTAATAAATATGATGTCAGTTCGGTTGTCATCTGAGACATTCTCAATGATAAGATGACAAACTTTACAGTGGAAAGTCTGTACAGAGTTATCAGATTCACATGGAATTGTTGTTCAATTTAAATGTTTGAATATGAAATTATTTGTGATGGGATGAAACGTGATTTTAGCTTCTAAAATGTGAGTTTTCATAAGTTAGAGCTGCTCACTCAGTGGCCCGCCCACATGACGAGACAGGTTGTAAAACTTTTCAAAACACCCTCTTCCTTCCTATGTAAGCTCTTGATGACAACATAACTATCTGTTCCAATGAGGTAGGATGACAATCCTATGTCAGAATGAAGCCAACATCAGCATGAGCTTTGGTTGCGAATGGTATGAACTTTGAACTCTAATTCACGACAGAAGTGATACCTCCTAGCCGTTGAGTTAGCGACCGCAGCTGCAAACGCAGGTTCGTAAGGAACAGACAGAGTATCCCATCTACCACACAATGACGTTACAACTTATCCAAGTGACCACCAGAGACATTCTTCAAAGAACAGAGGACTCGATTTGGCAACACGGTCTTCCATCTACCACCAACCTACTGAAGCACAGCTCAGAGTAAATATTTATTGCATTATCCTTTTCCAAATGGCCGGTAATTTAGAATACATAAGATACTGTATTTACAATAGCACAGCTTCTTCCCCAGTCTCCCGCTCTTTCACTCAAACCCCACCCCTTTTCGTAACAAGCGGTCATATATGTTCCGCCCGCTAGGAATGTTTTCCTATGATGTAAAGAATTATCTAGGTATAATTCATTCTTTGTATATGTAATTCGTTAGGTATCTAGTAAATAAACCCAATTTTGCATTGCTGATTCAAATTGTGAGCTAGGGTTCTTGAAGATAACCAAGAATTTACAACTTTCATATTATGAGACTGAAGTAAGATGACGATTAATGTTGACTGCTATTGATGTAAAATATTATTAAATCTTTAAGAGTTTATTCGGAAGATAACAGCTCTATAAATATTATTTCGTGGTGCCCGACTCTAGTTAATTACATTTACATGATTAGCTCAAAAAGGTGATATTAATTACAGAGAAATTATTTTATAGAATAGCATGTCATAGCAATTAATACAGCATAGCCAAAGACACGACACTGGGAAATAAACATATTTGACATAGAATTAAGTATAATGATTATGGTTCTTGATTACAGGAAACAGCTGTTTCAGATGTTTGAAAAATGCCAAATTCTCCAACTTCAGGCCACCAGTTCGGACCGTCACCAAGCCATCCTCAGACACTAATTTTGGCCCCTCAAATTTTGGGGGCAGATGACACCCCTGCACATGCATCTCTAGGTGAATTCTCCTGGCCTGTTCTAATATATTCTTTCTATATTATATCTGATGAATAACTTAACATTTAAATCACTGCACCAATGTGGGGAATGAATGAATTAGAGAATGAGCCGGAGTTTCTCCTGACCCAGTTGCATTTATGAATGAGTGTGTGTTCCCTGTAGCGATGGAAACACAGCTTATTATCCCCAGCGCATAACCTCTGGCTTGTCTGCTGAAAATCAGATTACTTTCCTGGAGTTTTATTGCATTCTGGCCTGGATGTTGGCTCTGCACCCCGCATGAATACGTTAATAAGGGAAACACTGAAGGAGATAAGTGTACAAATTCAAATGTATTTATATAGCCCTTCGTACATCAGCTGATATCTCAAAGTGCTGTACAGAAACCCAGCCTAAAACCCCAAACAATGCAGGTGTTGAAGCACATTGACTAGGAAAAACTCCATAGAAAGGCCAAAACCTAGGAAGAAACCTAGAGAGGAACCACGCTATGAGGGATGGCTAGTCCTCTTCTGGCTGTGCCGGGTAGAGATTAGTGCTGAAAACATTGGCATACTGTTTAAAAAGAATATGAGAACTAGCTAATGGATGAAAAATAGCAGGGGCACAGCCGACTAGACCTAGTAACAAATTGATACTTGGAGTCAAAGGTTCAATATAACATCGTCCAAAATAATATTGCGTTATGTAACTATCAATTACTCGCCATCGCTAGGAAAAATGGGCAGAAAATGTGTGCCTTGCAAGTGAGTCTAGCCTAAGCATTCAGTGTGACCGGTCCTGCTGATCCCACCTGTATGAAGCTGAACTCCCTCCAGCTGAGAACGTTACTGACGGAGGGAAGAGATGTGATTCCCAATAGGACGTACAGGCTAAATCCTAGAATTCCCAGAGAAGCAGGAGTCGCACGCCAGGCCATTGTGGTATCAAACTCAGTGGTCCTGTTCTCTCTGATCTGAGAGGGACAGAGGAATAATCAAAACCAGTGCTTGAATCCTGCTGTATAAAGTAGGTGTGTCCAATGTACGATATGTATGTATGATCTTAATATGACCAGTATTGTGTCACAGCAAAATAATCCTGCAGCAACAGGATTTGAATGTTTTGTCTGTTCACACTTTATCCACTAATGTAATGTTACTTGATTGGTGGTTAGGCAATTAACTGACCAAAATTAGGCTACATGAAAGTGCAATGCTGTTAAGACATACTCCAGAACTTTGGTGACTAAGAAAGTATTTTTTAAACCTCCTGCTTTGGGCTGGAGGTCTCAATGTGTAGTTCATACATTCATAATCAATGAGCGAAATTACTTTCTTACCTCAATTAGCCACAAAATACTTAGTATGAAAGTGACTGTTTTCTTGAAGCTGTGCCATAACATTTTCCCCATATGGGCCAGCCTCCTAACAATTTGAGTTCTAGCCAAAGAGCTTCAGCTCCTCACATTTGAGTGACGGCTAACAAGAGGCCTGCCCAGCGTTATCGAATGAGGTTGCAGGGCGGGCCCAACGGCTCAGTGCCCACAGCAGAGAGAAACCAATGACATTGTGCACATATATAACATACGACACATTTTTGGGGACCACTTTTGGCTAATGACTGCTACTTTCAGAACTACTGGCGAAGAAGTATAAAAAAGTTCAGGAGAATCTCTTTAATGTAACCATGTATTGGTGTGAATTTATGTACAGCAACAACAGTGGTCAAATTAAGGTCCTACATCTGTACACAATTTTGTCTATTCAATGTTCACTGTTTTGAAAGTGTTTAATTTAGACCTTACAGCTAGGTGGGTGTTCTTGTCAGACAGTGTGTTCAGTGACCCAGAACATCAGAAAGAACAAAATTAATACTTTCTTTACTAAAAACTAAAGAAAGATACATGCCAGTGTGTGTATGCGTGTGCATTTGTGTGTGGGCTCCACTGACCGTATGGGAATGATAAGTGTATAGAGCACATGCAGAAAGGCAATCCCCAGTGCCAGAGGATTTGAAGCTGTTTCCTGCACAGCATCCAGCCAATCAGGAAAGCACCTGATGTTAAACATACATAAACACTTAACATAAATACATATGCAACATCGTGTGAACATACATGCATGCAAACAGAGGTCTGACCTGTGCCTCTGTAGAGCTGCAGGAAGGAAGCCAGGACATCAGGCAGGTAACAGAGAGACAGCATGACCAGAGACATGATGGGATACACCTGGTAACACAGAAACAAACAGAACAAATACTCAGAGGGCCAGTACCTTGTTGGCCAGTGAGACCATGATTCTGAAGGAGATGTCGTCGCCCTGTGTGACGTATGCATAGATGATGTCTCTGATCAGCAGGTAGAAGAAAAAGGCAGCACTGAGGCCAGTGGCAATGTACAGGGGGAGCCTCCACTGGGGGAACAGCTGCAGGGGGAAGTCCTCCAGCTCCCGGGCCACTGAGACATCCCCTGTCCAGGGCACTGAGACCCAGCTTGGTGGCTACCGCCATCACCGCCTGCTTGGCCTTTGCACTTTCCCCGCAGACATATTTATTCACATACAGTGGGGTCCGAAATCATTTACGCCCTTGAGCAAAAATGACTAAAATAAATCATTCAAAAATTTGGGAAATTATAATACAATTGCTGAGAGAAAGATATTTTGTTTAACAAGTAATAAAAAAAAATCTCAAAAAAGGTAGGGGTCAAAATGATTGACAAACCAGTTTAATACCATTCAATAGATCACTTTGTGATGATAGAAAATTGCAAATGCCTGGAGTTTGCTAAAAGACATTGGCACTTGGATTGAGACAGGTGCTTTTGTCAGATGCATGCTTGTCCAAGGAGCTCTGTCATGTCCAGTTGTGGATTTAGCGTTGAAATACAGAAGTATATGCAGAAAAGTAGCTGCATTTGAGTAATTTAGCAAACACTTATCCACAGCAACTTACAGGAGCAATTGGGGTTAAGTGCCTTGCTCAAGGGCACATCACCTAGTCAGCTCAGGGCTTCAAACCAGCAACCTCTGTTACTGGCCTACTGCTCTAAACCACTAGGCTACCTGCCACCCCATATCTACTGTTAAATATGGTGGATCTTTGATGTTATGGGGCTATTTTGCTTCCAGTCGTCCTGGGGCCCTTCGTCAGGTCAACTGCATAATGAACCAGTGCCTTGACATTTAACAAAAAACCTGGTTTCCTCTGCCAGGATGTCGGAACTTGCCATCAAGTGAGTCCAGCAAGACAATAGCCCCAAACACTAATAAAAAGCCACAAAGAAATGGTTAATTGGACAAAAATAATTGTGCCAAATGTGTTCTCCAACTCATCAAACAAGTCAGAAAAGGGCCCAGTGTCATTATCCTCACAAGGGGAAGGTGATAGTGTGCTGGAAAAAGGGGTGCCAATAAAATTGTTTTATTACTGTCTCTGAGCAATTGTATTAGAATAAAATATAATTTCCCCAGAAAATTTGCATTAAAAAAATAGCTCAGTAATTGAAACACATATTTGACAGTCTTTAAAATATAAAACAATTGCTCAAGGGTCCCAATAAATATTGACATAATGGTATTTTGATGAATTCAACTAACCTTTGTAGTTTATATTTGGTAGTCAACAAATAAATATTTTGTTTGTTTATTTTCAAATATTATTTGGTTGAGGCATTCAAAATACCTTCAAACATTGGGGTTTTCTGGGAGGTGAAGTTGTATATCAAAGAAAAGTATTGCCTTCTAAAACTCTATATTGAACTACCCAATGTATTTGAAAAAAAGTTGGTATTTTTAAATCAAATACAAAATAAAAATTGCCCAGGTCTGGTAGGAGTGTGTCCCCATGTGTGTGCACGCATGCTTCTCTTTACAGAGGATGCACAATACAGGTTTCTAGCGCCATGTTCTTAATTAACACAGAGGAGAGAAAGTAAAATTGATATTCTGACAGTCAAAATGTATAGTGCCTTGAAAAAGTAGTCACACCCCTTGACTTTCTACCCATTTTGATGCATTACAACCTGCAGTTGTCATGGATTAAATTGAGATTATATTTCACTGGCCTACACACAATACCTCAAGGTCAAAGCGGAATTCTGTTTTCATTTTTTATATAATGTATACGAAATGGAACGTCAGAACAAAGCTGTTCACCAGGAGCTTCATGAAATGGGTTTCCATGGCCAAACAGCCGCACAAGCCTAATATCACCATAAACAATGCCAAAGCGTCAGCTGGAGTAGTGTAAAGATCAGCCAGTCGACTCTAGAGCAGTGAAAACATATTCTCTGGAGTGATGAATCACGCTTTACCATCTGGCAGTCCGAAGGACAAATGTGGCTTTGGCAGATGCCAGGAGAACGCTACCTGCCACCATGTATAGTGACCAACTGAAAAGTTTGGTGGAGGAGGAAATGGTCTGGGGATGTTTTTCATGGTTCGGGCTAAGGCTACATCATTCAATGACATTCTAGACAATTCTGTGCTTCCAACATTATGGCAGCAGTTTGAGGAAGGCCCTTTCCTGTTTCAGCATGACAATGCCCCTGTGCACAAAGTGAGGTCCATACAGAAATGGTTTGTCGAGATCGGTGTGGAAGAACTTGACTGGCCTGCACAGAGCCCTAACCTCAACCCCATGGAAAACCTTTGGGATAATTTGGAATGCCGATTGCAAGCCAGGCCTAATGGCCCAACATCAGTGCTCGACCTCACTAATGCTCTTGTAGCTGATGAAAGTAAGTCCCCGCAGCAATGTTTCAACATCTAGTGGAAAACCTGCCCAGAAGAGTGACCTGTTACAGCAGCAAAGGGGGGGGACGACGACGACCAACTCCATATTAATGCCCATAATTTTAGAATGAGATGTTCGATGAGCAGGTCTCCACATACCTTTGGTCATGTAGTGTACAATATATAGATTTGAATCTAGCAGCCAAATGGTTTCATGGGCATGGCTTGAACCTCAGTGTGTGTACATGCCTGTTGGCATCTGAAGGTCAATTCTTCAGGCTCCACAGCAGACAGGGTGTTGAAGCCTTAAAACAACCACAGCTCCAGGGACCAGAATGTTCAGAGATAATATATATATCTCCACATTTACATTGGCAATATAAAAAAACCTCATAATTTACACAAAAAACATACACTTTGTAGCTCTCACCTTTACAAGTGTTCTGCATTAGCCTGTCACATCCTGACCTTAGTTCCTTCATGTCTCTATTTTGGTTTGGGCGTGAGCTTTCTGTTTTGTACTTCTATGTGTTTGGCCTGGTATGGTTCCCAATCAGAGGCAGCTGTCAATCATTGTCTCTGATTGAGAATCATACTTAGGTAGCCTGTTCCCACCGGTGTTTGTGGGTAGTTCTGTCTGTACCAGACAGAACTGTTTCATGTTGGTCTATTTTTGTTATTTTGTCTTGAGTTAAAATGAATATTAACATGGATACTTACCACAATGTGTTTTGGTCTGATCTTGACTACTCTTCATTCAATAATCAAACACGCACATGAAGCGCAAATGGGGAATTCAGGGAGGGGGGGGATTCAGCAACCAGTTCTTGTTGTCCGTTCTTGTTGTCCGTTCTTGTTGTCCGTTCTTGTTGTCCGTTCTTGTTGTCCGTGTCGGCACACAGTGGGGTAATAATCACACAGTCCTCTCCCTGTTGGTGCAGCCCGCTTCCTCTTTTATTCCCAATCACTCCATGGCTTAATGATCCCCAGGCTTGCCTTGTTGGGGCAGGAAGTCCATATAAGGCCCGGGGGTGGAGCCAGCAGGCTGCAAGATATCTTCCTTCAATCATCACTCCCCTCATCTCTCCCTGCCGTCTGCCACTATATATATATATATATACATATATACATATACACACACACACACACACACACTGATCAAAAGTATAAAAGCAAAGTATGTAAAGTAAAGTGTTGGTCCCATGCTTCATGAGGTAAAATAAAAGATCCCTGAAATGTTCTATATGCACAAAAAGCTTATTTCTCTCAAATGATGTGCACAAATTTGTTTACTGTTAGTGAAAATTTCTCCTTTGCCAATAGAATCCATCCACCTTGAGAGGTGTGGCATACCAAGAAGCTGATTTAGCAGAATGATCCTTACAGAGGTGCACCGTGTGCTGGGGACAATAAAAGGCCACTTTAAAATGTCTCAGGTTTTGAGGGAGAGTGTAATTGGCATGCTGATTGCAGGAATGGCCGCAATAGCTGTTGCTAGAGAATGTAATTGAATGTTCATTTCTCCACCATAAGTCATTTTAGAGAATTTGGCAGTACATCCAACCGGCCTTACAACCTCAGACAACATGTAACAATGCCCGCCCAGGATCTCCACATCCAGCTTCTTCACCTGTGGGATCGTCTAAGACCAGCCACATGGGCAGCTGATTAAACTGAGGAGTATTTCTGTCTGTAATAAAGCCCTTTTGTGTGGGAAAACTATTTATTATTGGCTGGGCCTGGCTCCCCAGATGGTGCGCCTGGCTCCCAAGTTGGTGGACCTATGCCCTACCAGGTCCACCGGTGGCTGCACCCCTGCCCAGTCATGAAATCTATTGATTATGGACTAATTTATTTATTTAAATTGACTGATTTCCTTATATGAACTGTAACTCAGTAAAATCCTTGAATTGGTTGCTTGTTGCCTTTATATTGTTCAGTAATACATTCATTTACAGTATATTCCGGACTCTTACATTAATTCTGATATTTCTTCATTTCTTTCTTTACATTTTGGGGATTTGTGTGTATTGTTTTGTATTGTTAGATACTGTATTGTTGAAGCTAAGCATAAGCATTTCGATGCACTTGCGATAACCTCTCCAAAATATGTGAACGCAACACAAGAAAATTTGATTTGAGCTCTCTCTGTGTGTGCGTGTTTGTGATCAGTGTGTGTGTGGGAACGACATAAACAACCCTCCCATACACATCATGAACCACACAAAGACAGACACACAAAGACACACTGCTACCCAACCACCCACAGTATACCACAGAGAGCAATCACAGGTCAGCAGAACTGTGGTTCACCTTAACCCAAACACAGCAATTATGGTGTTCTATGAACACAGGAAGAGGAGCTTTCAGAGGTAGAATTGAGTAATGATGTTAAACCTTGACCTATAAGTCCTATATAATAATATTTTGTGTATTTGAAGAATGGAAGAGAGAGAGAGAAATAGCTAGAGGGAGAAAGAGAGGCTAGGTCTTACATTAACCTGTAATTTGTGGGTTTTCTTCTGGAACCCATGTCAAACCCACTCACCAGCAGTCATTATCTCATAAGACGGGAGGGGAAAATACAGATACACACACACAAACAAACTGATAATGGGGCAAAGCGCCGGCATAGTTACTGGCCTTCTGATTGGTCTGTCTCCTTACCAGCAAAGTTTCTGCTACCTGGCAACTAACAATATGCAATATGCAGGCCATAATAACAAGGTTCTTCAGTAATGTCTTTGACCACTTTTGGAATTTGCAGGTTTTTGTTCTTGCCCAGCACTGAAACACCAGACTCAGTCTAATCAAGGTCCAAACTAAAGACTGTGATTAATGTAGTTAATCAGACTTAGGTTGATCAGGCTTATTATTGTTTGGTATTAGCTAAGGACCAGACAGAGGCCGTGTTGATGTTACTGGGTGGGGCACAAGACAAGAAAAAACTTTTCAGTTGTTTCTTCTGTATCTTGTCATTTACAGCTGGCCTGTCAGCAGTGTGTGTGACCTGAACCACCCTCTACCCCACACAGACCCTTATTACGAACCACCAGTTCAATGACCCTCCAGTCTCAGCCCCAGTCCATAACCATAAAAAGCACAAACAGGAGTCAACACACCCTGAGTTCCCAGGACCAGCATGGGAGACCACTGACTGAGGTCCCAAAACAGGAAATTCACAGATTAAGGGGAATGCAACTACTTGAGTTGGGACCTGAATCAGAGTGAGATTTGAGGTTGGAGGATGGGGGAAAAGGGCTGAACCTTACATAGAAGAACTGGGGTGGGATGAAAATGAGTCGAATGGAGAGATGATGAAATGGTGCTCCTACTCTACCTCTCCTATCCTCCTCCCTCGCAACAGAAGGGTAGTAAAGTCCGGTTTCCCATATTGCAACATCTAAGCTTTGGAAAGAGACAGGGAGATGTTGCAAGCTGAGCTTTTCCCTGTGATATGGACAGGCTGGTGAAAGCAACGGTGTATTTGTGTGTGTGATAGTTTGGGTGATATACTGTATGGTGGAATCTCCCTCTTGACCCCTGCTCCAGTGGTGCTCCGTTTGAGGCCTGTAAAGTTAAAAGGGTCAGATCTAATTTCTCCTTGTTACACACACACGCGCTCACATGATCCCAGAAGCTATATAGCATTTCAATCACGGCAGTCATAAAACATCAATGAGTTATTCTCCAATGAGAGATGTGCTTTCAGCACCCTGGATGACCAGTGTGTGTGTGTGAGTAACCATGGAGACTCTGTCCTTGTCTCCACCAGCTCATCTCCCAGTAGCTCATCTGCCTGGAAACTGACAATACACTCTTACCTTTTTTCCCATCTCTCCATTCAACTCCACTCCCTCCTCACGATCCCCCCTTTCTACACATTTTCTTCGTTACTATCACTCCCTTTGACATAAAATCCCACTCTTGAACAAATTCCTGACTGTAGTCTATCTATAATTTATCCCTTTGACCACACTCTGTTGAATATTTAACTCTGACAGTCATGTATAATAACAGTTAACTGTGTGTCAGGCTGCCTCTCAAACCGTTGTAACGTTCCAGGCCTGCAGGCCTATACGCTCTGCTTCATTTCTTCTCTCCCTGGCACTTAAAGGAAAAATCCACTTAAAAACAATGTTTTTGTACTTTTTCATTAGTCCACTGTTAATAGAGTCCCAAAATAAATATTTTGCATGTCAGCAGATATTGGACTTTCAAGAAGCAAAGTTTCACTTGCCACATCATCATGATATATCTTGAACAATTGGACTTTTCTTGTCATTTTTGTAATTTCCTGTAAATATTCCTGAAAATATTTGTATTTATTTATCCCCATTAGCTGTAGCTACTCTTCCTGGGGTCCAAACACATTAAGGCACTTACAATACACATAAAACAAAAGATAAAAGAGGACATCATACAGCACTGTTACACCACTACATAATGTATCTACAACACAAAATGTATCATACCACCAAACAACAATATTACAATGTGTGTAGAGTGAGCATGCTAGCCCCTGCGTGTGTATACGTGTGTCTGTACCTGTGTGTGTGTCTCTTCACAGTCCCCGCTGTTCCATAATGTCATACTTGCTCCCGCACCTCCTCTCTGGCGCTCGAGGGTGCCAGGCTGCCCTTCATTACGCACACCTGTCACCATCATTACGCGCATCTGCACTCATTGGACTCACCTGGACTGAGTTAGCCATCTGATTCAATGAATGATGGAGCTGAGTTTGCCCTTTTGTCCAAATGTTCATTTAAGGTGCTCCAGAGATTTTTACTATACATTCTTTATATCATTTATCTGTGTTTCATAGTATAGTTTCTTCTTCATTTTATTCAGTTTAGTCACATGATTTCTCAATTTGTTGTATGTTTTCCAATTGGTTGTGCAGCCAAACTTATTTGCCATTCCTTTTGCCTATTCCCTCTCAACCATACAATTTATGTTATTTATGTCAGTGCAGGGTGAGCTGCACACAGTGGACTTCCTACTAGGGCACACCGCCTCAGTGCTAACAGTATAACTCTGGTTCATAGGCACATGATTAATGCATATAATAGCTGTAGGATCATTAGAGGCATTCAGAGAAGTTGGAGGGACATGGATTTGGTTACTTAATATATTGTGTCTACCAACGCCCCTGGTATAATGTACAATTGCTGAAGTATTATGACAACTCAGTGACACAATGGTAGGGATGAACTGAGCTGGACTTGGTCATTGATAAGTCATTGTCTCAAAGCGTAGTAGACACAGCTCCTACAGCGCTGGAACTGTGCATTTACTTCTCCAAAGAGGGCTCCATTGCAAAACCTATCTGGGACTAACTTTGTTAGCTTAGCTAGCTAACTAAGATTAGCGGCTCTGTCAAGCAGGCTTCAACCTGTCTGGATTCCAGGACAAGAAATAGCAGTCCTAGCTGTTAAAAGCTAACCGTGTCGCAGAATCCATGCAAAACCAAGTTCAGCATTTATATTTAACAAATATTGCTTGTTTTAATCAAAAACAACAAAACGAGTGTGTCCAGTGATGTTTCTAATTTACCCTAGAAGTTCCACACACCTGGTTTCACAGTTGACTAAATCAGTCACTGATTCGAGAGGAAGGGTGAAAAACATCAGCAATTCACCCCTTCCAGGAGTGTAGAGGGATAATGCTGTAAACCAGAGCTATAACTGTCATCTGAGCTGTGTTTAGAATGATGGAAACATAGCAAACTGTTACAACGGAAAACACTAAACATTTGAATGTCCAGTTGATGGCCACGTCATTCTGTATATACTGATGCTAAATGTTAAGTCAAATAAATGCACCCCTGGGGAGTACTGTCCTCTAAAGTACTTAAACGAGCCAGAGGTACAGTGGGGTGCCATAGGGTTCAATTCTCTGTCTGACTCTTTTCTCTGTATATATCAATGCTGTCACTCTTGCTGCTGTTGATTCTCTGATCCACCTCTACGCAGATGACACCCTTCTGTATACATCTGGCCCTTTTTTGGACAGTGTGTTAACAAACCTCCAAATGAGCTTCAATGTCATATAATCTCCTTCTGTGGCCTCCAACTGCTCGTATTTGCTAGTAAAACTAAATGCATTCTCCTCAATCGATCGCTGCCCGCACCTGCCCGCCCGACTATTGCCATTACTCTGGACGATTCTGACTTAGAATATGTGGACAACTACAAATACCTAGGTGTCTGGTTAGACTACAAACTCTCCTTCCAGACTCACATCAACAAAAGACTCCTTCACTTAGGCTGCCAAACATACCCTCGTAAAACTGACTATCCTACCGATCCTTGACTTCGGCGATGTAATTTACAAATTTGCCTCCAACACTCTACTCAGAAAATTGGACGTAGTCGATCACAGTGCCACCCATTTTGTCACTAAAGCCCCATATACTACCCACCACTGCGACCTGTATGCTCTCGTTGGCTCTCTGTCGCCAAACCCACTGGCTCCAGGTCATCTGTAAGTCTTTGCTAGGTAAAAACCCGCCTTATCTCAGCCCACTGGTCACCATAGCAACACCCCCCCATAGCACGCTCAGCAGGTATACTTCACTGGTCATCCCCAAAGCCACCTTTCCTTCCAGTTCTCTGCTGCCAATGACTGGAACAAATTGCAAAAGTCACTGAAGCTGGAGACTTACAGTTGAAGTCAGAAGTTTACATACACTTATGCTGGAGTCATTAAAACTCATTTTTCAACCACTCCACAAATTTCTTGTGAACAAACTATAGTTTTTGCAAGTCGGTTAGGACATCCACTTTGTTCATGACATAAGTAATTTTTCCAACAATTGTTAACAGACAGATTATTTCACTTATAATTCACTGTATCACAATTCCCGTTGGTCATAAGTTTACATACACTAAGTTGACTGTGCCTTTAAACAGCTTGGAAAATTCCAGAAAATTATGTCATGACTTTAGAAGCTTCTGATAGGCTAATTGACATATTCTCAGTCAAGTCGAGATGTACCTGAGGATGTATTTCAAGGCCTACCTTCAAACTCAGTGCCTCTTTGCTTGACATCATGGGAAAATCAAAATAAATCAGCCAATACCTCAGAAAAAAATTGTAGACCTCCACAAGTCTGGTTCATCCATGACTGTTTATCAATTTTTCTATTGTGTTATTGACTGTACGTTTGTCTATCCCATGTTTAACTCTGTGTTGTTGTTTTTGTCGCACAGCTCTGGTTTATCTTGGCCAGGTCGCAGTTATAAATGAGAACTTGTTCTCAACTGGCCTACCTGGTTAAATAAAGGTGAAATAAATTAATATTTTTTTTTTTAAATGTCATTTTGCTATGTTTTTGGGGAAGAACATTGTTTGCATCCATGATGACCTGCACTGTAGGTGTGAGAGACAACTTTACCAGCATCTTAGCAGATGTATCGATGAATCGTTGTGACATATGAAATACGAGTGATAGTGTAATCAATGTGTGATAACTATGTAAAAAATATATGAACGCTTTAAATTACTATGTGACGTGCAGTCATATTCAGGTCCTGATTGGTCAACAAGCTAATTTGACATGTCAAATAGTGCTATTTGACGTATCTTTTTTGACATGCGAAGACCCAAACGGTGTTCCATAGAAATCCTGGTTTTAAGAATGAAACAACTGAACAAATTAACAACGAAACAGCACAGCAAGTAAGTCAAAGAAATGTTTTGATTAGGTTTTACTGGTAATGGGGACATACGTAAATGCCAACAAAAATCACTATTTGGTTAGTGTGGTGTGTGTGTGTAACCTTTATTTATCTAGGCAAGTCAGTTAGAACAAATTCTTATTTACAATAATGGCCGACCCCGGCCACGCTGGGCCAATTGTGCTCCGCTCTATGGGACTCCCAATCACGGCCGGATGTGATACATCCTGGACTCGAACCAAGGATTGTGGTGACACCTCTTGCACTGAGATGAAATGCCTTAGATCGCTGTGTCCATGTGTAATTGCACTAGAATGCTTAAAAGACAGTAAAAATGTCAAATACCGGTTATCGGTATTGGTATTGGGTTTTTTTGGCAAGGAAAATATTGGATATCGGTATTGGCCAAAAATGTCATATCGGTGCATCACTAGTTTGTAGGCTTGTTTTATGTATGCGTTTATCTAATGAGGATATAAACTAGGATTACACTAAGATATCACTGTTACAGGAATGACACACGTGACCTCTAATCAACCTAAAAGGCTCTCTTATTCTCCATCCCTCTCTCCCTGTTGCATTCTCAAACATTATCTCTCCCCTGTCTCTTACACACATAGTGGGAGCAACAAACACACACACAGCCTTATTTCATGATGCTGTCAGCAGATGGACAGAAGCAAGAGGAATCACACACACACACACACACACACACACACACACACACACACACACACACACACACACACACACACATTTCAGACTGCGGTGTGAGGGAACACAGGATGGATTCTCCTCTCTCTCGTTTCATCACGCTGCCATGACACACCTATTTACCTCTCCCATCCATCTCCCAATATGTGTCTCTCTGTGTCCTGTGTCCTGTGTCCTGTGTGTGTGTGTGTGTGTGTGTGTGTGTGTGTGTGTGTGTGTGTGTGTGTGTGTGTGTGTGTGTGTGTGTGTGTGTGTGTGTGTGTGTGTGTGTGTGTGTGTGTGTGTGTGTGTGTGTGTGTGTGTTTGTGTGTGTGTGCAGGCCTTGTCCAAACCCTACAGTGTATAGGGCTGTGGCGGTCGTGGAATTTTGTCAGCCTGTTAATGTCATGCAAAACTCTGCCAGCCTCACGGTAATTGACCACTAATAAACATGAACCCCTTTAGCATCTCCACGCCTCCACGCATACAAGTGACTGATGTGAGCCTTTTTGGAAGACAAGGTCTAAATCAATTTAATATTCACCATCTCAATAAATCCATAATTTATTTTAAGCAGGTCTGAAGAAACATTGTGATATTTAAAAAAAGGTACTTTAGAAGAACAGAACATGAGTTGGCCTACTGTATGTTATCCTATCTGGCTATGCGCCATTCCACAGGCTGTCGTCTTGTTCATTTAGCAGACAAGATACACTTATAAGTACCGTGCCATTATTTTATATGATTTTATAGTAAGAATAATAGAATTGAACTTTGCTAAATGAAATAGAAACAATCTTTTTCCCATGTTGAGAGGAGAAGTGATCATTTGAATCAGGTCCTATATGCTAGATTTAGTGTTAATTATTGCCTCGGGCTGCACACATTTCTCTCATCAAGTTGTCATATTTTTACCCGTCAGACTATTCTCAATTTTATCGTCTCAACTATCATGTGAAATTAGTTTAGATTTATAATGGCCCATTATCAAATGGGCAGGAACAGGTGTAGTGGAAATAATATGTACTCGAATAGAGAATGGAGGCCACCTTCATTTTTGTCGTTACTTGACTCTAACATTAATCTGAAGACTGTTATTTATCTAATTAACTAACTATGTTTCATTGTTACCCGATTAACTTACTCATGTAACAATTAACTCATTAGGATCTGAGTCACCACAAGAGCGGTTCTTTAAAGACTTACCATCTCCCTAATTAAACTCTAAACGGTCTTTACCTATCACATCTATAAACAGTCAACTTATTAATCATAACCTCGTATCATATCATCATTCTGAACAGTCATAACCTCCTTGCATCTGCAAAAACCATAGCCTTACTTATGATTCAGTACTACACAAACTGGTTTATTTATTGATTTACTAGCCAATTAAATGGGAACACAGGATAAACACACACTTTGCACCGGTTACTGACTGGAGAATTAATACGCAGAAAACAGGTCCATAGCGGAATGACAACAACATTGCTGCTTATTAAAGAAGAGATGGAGAGGGAGAGAGAGAGGGACAGAGACACTTAACATTGGTACATTCAGACACTACTCTCACTTGCATTAACCTTATACTTTGCACACGAACCGCCGCCCGCTTTGAGCAAGTAATCATGAATGTATTTATGTGAAATTCCTGGGTCGCCGGGGATCTCTCGGTGGACAGGGCAGCCTTGTAAAAATGGGGTTGAGCCTTACTGCGGCATGCTTGTAAGTCTCTGATTGTCCAAAATGGTTCCACCAAGACTTCTACTGTGTCCTTCTTTGTAGTTTATTTTCCATCCATTCGCTCTTGAAGATGCTTCTTTGAAGATAGGCTAGCCAGCCGTATTGATGGTTCCCCAGTGGGGTGATGAGGGTAGCATAATACTCCTTAAATTCGCATTCAAAGATACTTTACTTAGAACAGCTAATCAGCTGTACCAGGGATTGTCCGGGCCGTGAGTTTATCGTCTCCACTTCGTGTTGAGATTCAAAGTTCAAACCACTTTAAACGTGCAGCTGCAGCTTCACGTTTTTCTGGTCTGATATGTTAATTTCTTAACCCATAATTTATACAGTTGGCAGGACACACTCTCTGACCTCACTCAGGGGCTGTTACTACTCACTGTGTAAAGTTAAAAAAAAACAATTATCTCTTATAGCTTCTCAAAACACATCCCTCCTTTTTCATATTACATGCACAATGTATAGTATAGAAACGTCATACATGTTGTGGGTATACCTTCCAAGTTACAGTATTTCCTTTATAACATTTTTAATGACATCACAAAATAACCAACAAAATGACATTAGTGTTATATAGATCGCCTCTGACAATTCCCTGCGATCTATGTTTGAAATATTGTTCCATTATTCACTTTTGAACATGTTACATAATGACCATACCGCACATGCGCATGTTGATTTTGTCCCCCCACACCAGACGCGATCAGGACGCACAGGTTGAAATATACAAAAAAAAACTCTGAACCAATTATATTAATTTGGGGACAGGTAAAAAATCATTCAACAATTATGGCAATTTAGCTAGCTTCGTTGCTGTTGCTAGCCAATTTGTCCTGGGATATAAACATTGGATTGTTATTTTACCTGAAATGCCATAACCCACCGGAGTGTGGACATCAGTTCATATTTCAAGCACCCACGTGAGTATATGCTCCTAAAAACCAATGAGGAGATGGCACGTAGGTATATCCCTCCTAAAAAACAATGAGGAGATGGAAGACGTAGGACTTGCAACGCGTTGAGCATCACAAATAGAATCAAGTTCTATTTTAGCACCTGGCCATGCAGACGATCCCTGATTCGCCTAATGCTTAATTTGGGAAACCAAGTGAAATCTGTTCTGGAACATCGATAGTATAATGTTTCCACAAATACAAATTCACTATAATCGTCGGCTAACTGTAATACACCCTGCACAATCAATGAAACAGTGTCACCTAGGCCTACATGTTCTCTCCAACACTCATGTATAGAAAATTTGGAGCATGGCATAATGTAACCAGTCCACCCAGTATGCATAATAATAAAGTCAACACTCAAAGGCAATTACTAGAATTCTTTTAATTTTGGAGTATAGGCTAGAGCAATTATTTACCAAAGACATCTTAACTCCGTTTTTCTTCTGCCATGCATAATATGCAATAGGCTATGTATTGCATGAAGGCACAATCATTATTTTAATTCAGGTTAGATCTTTTGGGGCTCATACTGTGCATTTGGGAGATATTCAGACCTGTTGACTTATAACACATTTTGTTACATTATAGTTGTTGAGGTGTCCCGCTAGCGGCACGTCTAGCTGTAAAAGGTTATAACTTATAGCCTTATTCTAAAATGGATTAAATCGTTTTTTCCCCCCCTGATCAAGCTACACAATACCCCATAATGACAAAGCAAAAACAGGAAAAATCACATTTACATAAGTATTCAGATCCTTTACTCAGTACTTTGTTGAAGCCCCTTTGCAGCGATTACAGCTTTGAGTCTTCTTGGGTATGATGCTACAAGCTTGGCACACCTGTATTTAGGGTGTTTCTCCCATTCCTCTCTACAGATCCTCTCAAGCTCTGTCCGGTTGGATGGGGAGCATCATTACACAGTTTTTTCAGGTCATTCCAGAGATGTTCGATCAGGTTCATGTCCGGGCTCTGGCTGGCCCACACAAGGACATTCAGAGAATTGTCCCGAAGCCACTCCTGTGTTGTCTTGGCTGTCTGCTTAGGGTTGATGTCCTGTTAGAAGATAAACCTTCTCCCCCGTCTCAGGACTTGAGCGCTCTGTGGCAGGATTTTATCAAGGATCTCTCTGTACTTTGCTCCGTTCATCTTTGCCTCAATCCTGACTAGTCTGCCACTGAAAAATATCCCCAAAGCATGATGTTGCTACCACCATTCTTCACTGTAGGGATGGTGCCTGGTGTCCTCCAGATGTGAGACTTGGCATTCAGGCCAAAGAGATCAATCTTGGTTTCATTAGACCGGAGAATCTTGTTTCTCATGGTCTGAGAGGCCTTAAGGCGCTTTTTTTGACAAACTCCAAGCGGGCTGTCATGTGCCTTTTACTGAGGAGTGGCTTCCATCTGGCCACTCTACCATAAAGGCCTGATTGGTGGAGTGCTGCAGAGACGGTTGAACTTCTGGAAAGTTCTCCCATCTCCACAGAGGAACTCTACAGCTCTGTCAGAGTGACCATCGGGTTCTTGGTCACCTCCCTCACCAAGTCCCTTCTCCCTCGATTGCTCATTTTGGCTGGGCGGCCAGCTCTAGGAAGAGTCTTGGTGGTTCCAAACTTCTTCCATTTCAGAATGATGAAGGCTACTGTGTTCTTGGGGAACTTCAATGCTGCAGATATTTTTTGGTACCCTTCCTCAGATCTGTGCCTGGACACAATCCTGTCTCTGAGCTCTACAGACAATTCTTTCGACCTCATGGCTTGGTTTTTGTTCTGGACCTTATATATGCAGGGGTGTGCCTATCAAAATCATGTCCAATCAATTGAATTTACCACTGGTGGACTCCAATCAAGTTGTAGAAACATCTCAATGATGATCAATAGAAACAGGATGCACCTGAGCTCAATTTTGAGTCTCAAAGCAAAGGGTCTGAATAATTTCTGTTATTTATTTGTAAGACATTTGTAAAACCTTCGAAAAACCTGTTTTTGGTTTGTCATTCTGGGCTATTGTGTGTAGATTGATGAGAACATTTTAGAATAAGGCTGTAACATAACAAAATGTGGAAAAACTCAGGGGTCTGAATACTTCCTGAATGCACTCTATATAGGCCTATGTATATGCATAAGCTCTTATATGCGTGTGGGCGTTTTGAATTAATCATCACCTCTGAAAGCTCTGTCCATTTTGTTGTTAGGCTTTGAAACAACGTCCACAACGACCATATTTTCCACTCAGTTTTACCCTGGTGTTGAACTTCTTTCTTTAGTTTGATCAATCACAGTGAGGTGAGTTTTAAAAGCATGATACTGTTTTTATTTTATATATTTTTTGTATAGCATTTTCATTGATGTCAAAGTGGTTACAGGGACAATAGAGCCCTAAGTACCAGGCTATTAGCAACCTAATCGTTGTTAGCGACTTGGGTATAACCAACGCATGTCCAGAATGCATGAGAGGAAATTACCATGTGGAATTTTAATGCGGTCATGACTCATGACTGCCGGTAATATGGTCACCGCAACAGCCCTGCATTGCTCTTCCTTTTTCAAAAGAGCACTGAAGCTCAATATTTAAAGTGGAGCTGACAGCGTTTTAGCAACATGAAATCTTATTCAAATCTGTTCATATACACCCCCAGGAAGAATGTGACACATTTTTCTTTCTGACAATCGAGAGGCTTTAGGTCATTAGAAGGCATTCGCCAAAAGCCTCAAAATACACCTGAAATTATTTGTGCAAATATGTGAATAGCACAGGAGTCCTCTTACGTTTGGGAACTTTACAGTCCAATTGATCAAACAACCTTGAAAAGGTAGGAAATCTCTCCCTCAGTTGCCTATGCATATCAACAACAACAAGATTAACAACTAATGCTAGCCAGAGCAAAATGAGCTAAAATCTAACAAAAGAACATTAGATAAAATCTCTCAGCTAGTTGGCGTCAAAATTGCAGTAGTAGCATGCTCGTCCTTCTACAGCTTGCCTACCATGCTTGTCCAAACCCACGTTTTGACAACTGAGTGGGAACTTGTCTGCCTGGTCGCCCATTTGATCGACACCAAATACATTTGATTGACATGCAAGAGATATGCGAACTGTGGATAACAGAACAGTCGTTCAAGTTCAGAATATCTAGCTAGCAAAACTATTCACATTTCTTGCTATCTAACCAAATGACACCTTCATCTCTAGCTGGAGCCACCGAAAAACGATGTGAGGGTAAAAGGTCAGTCACTCACCCACTCCGTCAATGACAAGACATAATCCCAGCAGCTAGCTAGTTAATGTTAGGCTCAGTGTTTTTAGCGTGCTAAATAAATATCTAGTGACATAAATAGATACTGTTGCTGAGTTACAGTTCATATAAGGAAATCAGTCAATTGAAATAAATGCATTAGGCCCCAATCTATGGATTTCACATGACTGGGCAAGAGCGCAGCCATGGGTGGGCCTGGGAGGGCATAGGCCCACCTACATTGGAGCCCACCCACTGAGAGCCAGGCCCAGCCAATCAGAATGAGTTTTCCCCACAGGTGGGCGTTATTACAGATAGAAATACTCCTTGTATTGCATGGATCACCAGTGCAGTTGAATGCAGCATTGCTGTATGGTGTACTCAAAATGTATTGTAGTTGAATAGCCACCATAGGCTACTGCTCAAATGTTGCTATAATAGGTCTACATGTTTCTCCTTTGCATGGTGTTTTGTTGCAGGTTTAGTTTTTTGGTTATTCATTGTCAAGCTTGAAAACCAATGCCAGACTGCAACATTTTAGTAGCCTAGCAGGGACTGTGGCATGTGTCTATACACTTCCCCTCTGCTGCACTTTAAATGGGACACATGAAAACAATTAAAGTTGAATTCACTGATGCGAGCGCATCAAGCTGTAATTTTATAAAGTAGATAACTCAACATTTGACTCATTTATACTCATTTGTATGTCCTATTCAGCCCGCAGACATTGTGTTTGACACAAGTGTGCTAGTCTATTAGTCATGTTATGACTGACTTGTGATCATGACTGACTTGTTGACATTCCCAGCCTTAGTTACAGTCATCCATTTCTGTTCAAAATATTGAGTCATTGAAACTGAAACAGCGCATCCTGAATGGGTAGAGGAAGCAAACAGTGTACCAGCCTGCCAGGGCGGCAGGGTAGCCTGCCAGGGCGGCAGGGTACTGCCAGGGCGGCAGGGTAGCCTGCCAGGGCGGCAGGGTAGCCTGCCAGGGCGGCAGGGTAGCCTGCCAGGGCGGCAGGGTAGCCTGTCAGGGCGGCAGGGTAGCCTAGTGGTTAGAGCGTTGGACTAGTAACTGAAAGGTTGCAAGTTCATATCCCCGAGCAGACAAGGTACAAATCTGCTGTTCTGCCTCTGAACAGCCAGCTAACCCACTGTTCCTAGGCCATCATTGAAAATAAGAACTTGTTCTTAACTGACTTGCCTAGTTAAATAAAGATACATAAAAATAATTTACAACTTTTAGCAAGATTTTATGGACTACCAGGAAATGTGTTAGTAAATTACATTAATCATGCCTCATTGAACTGCTTCCTTCTATTCTGCCAACGGTAACACTTTTACACCCAGTAACATAATAAGTTATGACAAGGTCATAACCATATGGTAATAACACTTTTTAAAATCATATTTGAAATAACTAGCAGAAAATACACTTTATGACACTGTCATGAAGCATTATGACCATCCAGTGTCACTTTACTTGGACAAAGAAAATGCACTGACACTTTCAAGAAGCATTATGACCATCATAATCATATAAGCCATATAGGCCTATCACATACATGCCATTATGTCAGTCTCCAGTCAAAAAGAGAGTTTCTTGTCCTGCTCCTGCATTCATACCAATCATCAGCAACAGAGCATTGGGGGTAGATGCATGTCTAACATCAATGTGTGTGCAATTACAATGATAATTTAACATGGTTAATTTCAGAAATGTTGAATTAACATTAACATACTGTTGGCAAATAGGCTTAAAAAAGTAGTGGTGTCATGCAGTGGTTCCCAAACCTTTTATGGTCCTGTACCCCTTCAAACATTCAACCAGGTGTGTACCCCCTCTAGCACCAGGGTCAGGGTATAAATGGACTGTTTGAAAATGTGAAGATTTTGAATCACATTTTTATTTGGCGTACTCACGACAGCATTGCGCGTACCTCTGTTTGGGAATACTGTCACGCCCTGGTCGAAATATATTATGTTTATTCTTCATTTATTCGGTCAGGCCATGGTGTGACATGGGTTATTGTGGTGTGTTTTTGTCTTGGGGTTTTGTGGGATTTCTAGCGTTAGTCTATGGCTGCCTGAGGCGGTTCTTAATCAGAGTCAGGTGATTATCGTTGTCTCTGATTGGGAAGCATATTTTGGCAGCCATATTCTTTGTGTGTTTCGTGGGTGATTGTCCTTAGTGTCCTTGTTCCTGTCTCTATGTTAGTTTACACTAGTATAGGCTGTTTCGGTTTTCGTTACGTTCTTTTTGTTTTGTAGGATTTGTATTGATTCGTGTTTTACGTTTTCATTAAACATGGATCGCAATCTACACGCTGCATTTTGGTCCGACTCTCCTTCGCCTACAGAAAACCATTACAGAATCACCCACCACAAACGGACCAAGCAACGTGTCAACAGGCAGGAGCCACAGGAGAAACAGCGTAAAAAGGACTTTTGGACTTGGGAGGAAATCCTCGACGGGAGAGGACCCTGGGCTAAACCAGGGGAGTGTAGCCGCCCCAAGGAGCAACAAAAGGAGGTATCGACATGGGAGGACGAATTGTTTGGAGAAGGACCCTGGGATCAGCCTGGAGAATATTGCCGCCCCAAAGAAGAACTGGAGGCGGCGAGAGCTGAGAGGCTTTGGTATGAGGAGAAGCAACAGCAGCAGCAGGAGCAACAATATCGGGACAACACTACTTGGGAGGAAATAGACAGGTGGGCGGTCGACCCAGGGAGAGTGCAGGAGCCCGCCTGGGATTCACTGGAGCAGTGCGAAGAAGGTTATAGGAGAATGGAGATGGCGAAGCATGCACGGCGAAGCAAGCACGGCGGCGCGGAAGGAAGCCCGAGAGTCAGCCCCAAAAATTTCTTGGGGGGGGGCTCACAGGGAGTATTGCTACGCCAGGTAGGAGACCTGCGCAAACTTCCTGTGCTTACCGGAGGGCTAAAGAGACCGGGCAGGCACCGTGTTATGCTGTGGAGTGCACGGTGTCTCCAGTGCGGGTGCATAGCCCGGTGCGGTATATACCAGCTCCTCGTATTGGCCGGGCTAGAGTGGGCATCGAGCCAGGTAAAGTTGGGCAGGCTCGGTGCTCAAGAGCTCCAGTGTGCCTGCACGGTCCGGTCTACCCAGTACCACCTCCACACCCCAGCCCTCCGGTGGCAGCTCCCCGCAACAGGCTTCCTGTACGTGTCCTCGGCCCAGTACCACCAGTGCCAGCACCACGCATCAGACCTACTGTGCGCCTCGCCTCTCCTGCGCTGCTGGAGTCTCCCGTCTGTTTAGCGCAGCCAGAGCCTTCCTCCTCTCCTGCGCTGCCGGAGCCTCCCGCCTGTTCAGCGCTGTCGGAGCCTTTCTCCTATCCTGCGCTGCTGGAGTCTCCTGCCTATTTAGCGCAGCCCGAGCTGTCAGTCTGCATGGAGCAGCCAGAGCTGTCAGTCTGCATGGAGCAGCCAGAGCTGTCAGTCTACATGGAGCAGCCAGAGCTGTCAGTCTACATGGAGCAGCCAGAGCTGTCAGTTTGCATGGAGCAGCCGGAGCTGCCAGTCTGCATGGAGCTGTCAGTCTGCAAGGAGCTGTCAGTCTGCAAGGAGCTGTCAGTCTGCATGGAGCTGCCAGTCTGCATGGAGCAGCCAGAGCTGTCAGTCTGCAAGAAGCCGCCAGAGCTGTCAGTCTACATGGAGCAGCCAGAGCCGCCAGTCAGCATGGAGCAGCCAGATCTGCCAGTCAGCCAGACTCTTCCAGATCCGCCAGTCAGCCAGACTCTTCCAGATCTGCCAGTCAGCCAGACTCTTCCAGATCTGCCAGTCAGCCAGACTCTTCCAGATCTGCCAGTCAGCCAGACTCTTCCAGATCCGGCAGTCAGCCAGACTCTTCCAGATCCGCCAGTCAACCAGATTCTTCCAGATCTGCCAGTCAACCAGACTCTTCCAGACCTGCCAGTCAGCCAGGATCTGCCAGAACCGTCAACCAACCAGGATCTGCCGGATCCAACTACCTGGCTGAGCTTCCTCTCAGTGCTGGGCTTCCTCTCAGTGCTGGGCTTCCTCTCAGTGCTGGGCTTCCTCTCAGTCCCGAGCTGCCCCCCTGTCCCGAGCTGCCCCCTGTCCCGAGCTGCCCCTCTGTCCCGAGCTGCCCCTCTGTCCCGAGCTGCCCCTCAGTCCCGAGCTGCCCCTCAGTCCCGAGCTGCCCCTCAGTCCCGAGCTGCCCCTCAGTCCAGTGGGGTTCTGGGTGAGGACTACTAGGCCATGGTCGGCGGCGAAGGTGGACTATCCTAGGACGCGAGGAGGGGGGACTAAGACATTTATAGAGTGGGTTCCACGTCCCGCGCCGGAGCCGCCACCATGGACAGACACCCACCCGGACCCTCCCTATTGTTTTGATGTGCATCCGGGAGTCCGCACCTTGGGGGGGGGGGGGGGTTCTGTCACGCCCTGGTCGAAATATATTACGTTTATTCTTCATTTATTCGGTCAGGCCAGGGTGTGACATGGGTTATTGTGGTGTGTTTTTGTCTTGGGGTTTTGTGGGATGTCTAGCGTTAGTCTATGGCTGCCTGAGGCGGTTCTCAATCAGAGTCAGGTGATTATCGTTGTCTCTGATTGGGAACCATATTTAGGCAGCCATATTCTTTGTGTGTTTCGTGGGTGATTGTCCTTAGTGTCCTTGTTCCTGTCTCTATGTTAGTTTACACTAGTATAGGCTGTTTCGGTTTTCGTTACGTTCTTTTTGTTTTGTAGTATTTGTATTGATTCGTGTTTTACGTTTTCATGAAACATGGATCGCAATCTACACGCTGCATTTTGGTCCGACTCTCCTTCGCCTACAGAAAACCGTTACAAATACCTGGTGTAATGGAATGTTTTTCCTTGTGTGGTAGGTTTGTAGGTTTAGACACATATGTAGATGTCCTAACCATCCATAAATTAATGCAACATATGTCACAACAGGTCTAAATATGTGTCATGACAGTGTTATGACCATATTATGACAAGTTATGTCAGCTGTTATGGCATATTATGACATGGTTATGACCGTTCAAGCAATGTGTAACCCTGCAACACTGAACATCATGGAATGTTTTGTCAAATAGAATACATTTTTTAAAACCTCGTATGAATTTGGTTTTGCATGAACCAGAATTTGGTTCCAGCGTAAACTGGAAGTTTGATATTTTTGACGGATACATTATTTATGTGTATTACATGTAACAATGAGTAAAGTTTCGAACAGACTCATAGGGAACACTTGGCTTTTATACAATCTGTCTGCTTTTCTCCCTGATTCGTTTTCTGTTTGTGGGCCTTTGTCATCTCATCAGGGATACTGGCATCCCTCCCTCCTTCAGATGGGTTTTCTTCACACCCCATCACTTTCTCCCCAAATATGAGAGCCACTTTCATTTGGGGAAAGAAGTGCACTATTCATTTCACCAATGTCGTTTTCTCTGTCCCTCTCTCCCCATCTCACACACACACACACACACACACACACACACACACACACACACACACACACACACACACACACACACGCACACCTGCTGTTTCTCACTCCCCAAGGCTGTGGTCCTGCATTCTCCTTCTATATTAGACTATGTTTTGTCTCCCTGACCTCCCGTGATCCATGACTGCAGGAGAAGAGAGGGAGAATGCAGAACAAAGTTATTCTGTGTGTGTGTGTGTGTGTGTGTGTGTGTGTGTGTGTGTGTGTGTGTGTGTGTGTGTGTGTGTGTGTGTGCGCGTGTGTGTGTGTGTGTGTGTATCTCTGGTATATGTATAAGCCTATATGAGTGAGTGCGTGCATGCCTGTCTATTTGAATGTGCTTTTGTATGTGCATGAGTGAGTGTGTGCATGTGTGTTTTCTGTGCATTTTTTTGTGTGTGTGTGTGTGTGTGCGTGTGTGCGTGTGTGTGTGTGTGTGTGTGTGTGTGTGTGTGCGTGTGTGTGTGTGTGTGTGTATGTGTGTGTGTGAGTGTGCGTGTGCGTGTGCGTGTGCGCGTGCGCGTGTGGGCGTGTGTGTGTGTGTGTGTGTGTGTAGTTACAGTGCCTTGCGAAAGTATTCGGCCCCCTTGAACTTTGCGACCTTTTGCCACATTTCAGGCTTCAAACATAAAGATATAAAACTGGATTTTTTTGTGAAGAATCAACAACAAGTGGGACACAATCATGAAGTGGAACGACATTTATTGGATATTTCAAACTTTTTTAACAAATCAATAACTGAAAAATTGGCGTGCAAAATTATTCAGCCCCCTTAAGTTAATACTTTGTAGCGCCACCTTTTGCTGCAATTACAGCTGGAAGTCGCTTGGGGTATGTCTCTATCAGTTTTGCACATCGAGAGACTGAATTTTTTTCTCCAATTCCTCCTTGCAAAACAGCTCGAGCTCAGTGAGGTTGGATGGAGAGCATTTGTGAACAGCAGTTTTCAGTTCTTTCCACAGATTCTTGATTGGATTCAGGTCTGGACTTTGACTTGGCCATTCTAACACCTGGATATGTTTATTTTTGAACCATTCCATTGTAGATTTTGCTTTATGTTTTGGATCATTGTCTTGTTGGAATACAAATCTCCGTCCCAGTCTCAGGTCTTTTGCAGACTCCATCAGGTTTTCTTCCAGAATGGTCCTGTATTTGGCTCCATCCATCTTCCCATCAATTTTAACCATCTTCCCTGTCCCTGCTGAAGAAAAGCAGGCCCAAAACATGATGCTGCCACCACCATGTTTGACAGTGGGGATGGTGTGTTCATTGTGATGAGCTGTGTTGCTTTTACGCCAAACATAACGTTTTGCATTGTTGCCAAAAAGTTCAATTTTGGTTTCATCTGACCAGAGCACCTTCTTCCACATGTTTGGTGTGTCTCCCAGGTGGCTTGTGGCAAACTTTAAACGACACTTTTTATGGATATCTTTAAGAAATGGCTTTCTTCTTGCCACTCTTCCATAAAGGCCAGATTTGTGCAATATACGACTGATTGTTGTCCTATGGACAGAGTCTCCCACCTCAGCTGTAGATCTCTGCAGTTCATCCAGAGTGATCATGGGCCTCTTGGCTGCATCTCTGATCAGTCTTCTCCTTGTATGAGTTGAAAGTTTAGAGGGACGGCCAGGTCTTGGTAGATTTGCAGTGGTCTGATACTCCTTCCATTTCAATATTATCGCTTGCACAGTGCTCCTTGGGATGTTTAAAGCTTGGGAAATCTTTTTGTATCCAAATCCGGCTTTAAACTTCTTCACAACAGTATCTCGGACCTGCCTGGTGTGTTCCTTGTTCTTCATGATGCTCTCTGCGCTTTTAACGGACCTCTGAGACTATCACAGTGCAGGTGCATTTATACGGAGACTTGATTACACACAGGTGGTGTAACGACGTTCTTCGTTTGTCGCAAGAAAGTCGGACCGAAATGCAGCGTGTTGGTTACTCATGTTTATTAGTGAAACAAACAACGGAACTATACATGAAATAACTAATAAATACAAAACAACAAAACGGAACGTGAAACCTATTACAGCCTATTTTTTTTATTTTTATAAAAAATAATTTATTATCTTCAATACCATTCATTCTTTACAAATCATAATTTACATACATACACAAATAATGGTATTTTTAATTAAACTAATTAAATTAAACTAAACATAAACCCCAAACAAAACCTCAGGGGAGCATCTTCCCTCCCCGTCACCCTACAAAATACCTTTCCCTATCTCCCCGTCCCTAATCTATCCTCTTACAAATCTAAATGACACCCAGCCCTAAACCCCCCTTCCACCTCTCCCGAGCAGCATGCTGCCCCCACTTCCTCTCCTCCCTCTTCATCCTCCCCCTCAAATCTCCTTCCACTGTCCTCACTATCCCTTCCACCCCCCAATCTCTCCCTGTCTTCTCCATGTTCAGCCTTGCTTCCCACAGCCCCCGTTTAAAGAGACTCATGAGAAGCCAGAGCAGAAACCTGTCCCTATCCGTCCCTCTCACTCTCCCTACACCCCTCTCTAACCTGGCCCACGTCAATACAAAATCCCCCTTTACCAAACCTAACAACACCCGTGCCCTAGCCCATACTACTCCGGCAAAGGCACAGTCCCAAAAGACATGGCGCACAGTCTCCTCCCTGCCACAAGAGGATCTTGGACAGGTGGGGGATTGCACTAAACTATACCGGTACAAGATGGAACGTACCGGCAAACACTTATGAAGGCTCAACCAATTCAGGTCCTTGAGCCTGTTGTCCAGACCCCGCACCTGCACTCCCTCCCAGACCACTTCCGAGATGCCTACTACAGGCGCCGGACTCTCTGCCTTTCTGACCTCCTCGTACAGGTGCCTATGATCTAAACCTACTCGGGCAACTTCAACCTCTGGGTGCGCACGCAGCCACTTGGCCGCATGACCAAAGTGCCACGGCAGCTGTTCCGCCCGAGGACCCGTGTTAGACCACACCATTATGCTTCTCGCCTGATACGAGAAAAATACCCGCAGAAGTTAACCGGACGGGTGTATCACTGGCTGAGCAAGCTCCGTTAACAAGAAAGAAACAAAAATTGTGTCCAGCTTGAGGGGGAAATGTGGTACCCCCCTACCTCCCTCCCCGATGGGACAGATCATGCGTGCCCTGGCGACCCACTCATACCTGCCACTCTACATAAACTGAAACACAAGCTTCACTAGAGGCCTTCTCAGACAAGCCGGCAATGGGTAGATGTATGCCAAATACAAAAGCGACGGCAACACATCCACCTTTAGGACCAGGACTTTGCCCATAAAAAACAAATACCTAGCTTTCCACATTGCTAGCTTCCTCTGTACCACTGCAATACGCATGTTCCAGTTTAGCGTCGCAGAGCCGGAGGTCTCAAAATGGACCCCGAGAATCCTCAGGGCCCCCTCACAGAGAGATAACCCCCCAGGCACATCCGTTATACCGCGCCATCTTCCGAAAAACTTGACGGAAGACTTTGCATGATTCAGAACTGCTCCCAACGCTCGAGTGAAATCCCCAAAGATGGCAAGGGACCTTGTCAGGCACGAGTCCTTGCACAACAACAAGGAAGTGTCGTCAGCGTACTGCGTCATCTTAACACGCAGTCCACCACTTCCAGGGATCAGCAGACCTTCCACCCCTGTGTCTGCCCTAATGGCAGCCCCCAGAGGCTCCATGTACAGAACGAAGAGGAGAGCCGAGAGTGGGCACCCCTGCCTGACCACAGACGAGAGGTCAAAAACGTCACCCAAGTGACTATTTACACTAACTCGGCACCCCGCTCCGACATATAATGTACGAATCCATCCTATAAACTTCTCCCCAAATCCTAATCTACCTAACACTCTGAATAAAAAGGATCTATTCACGCGATCAAAGGCTTTCGCCTGATCTAGCGCTGCTACCATAAAAGGCAGTCCTCTATCTTCAACCCAAGCAATGGAGTCCCTGATTAACTGTAGGTTCCATCTAATAGAGCGGCCCTCTACCCCGCACGTCTGATCCTCATGAACGACGTAGGGAAGGGCTGTGCGTAACCGGTCCGCTAAAACCTTTGCAAGTAGGTTGTAATCAACACACAGCATGGTCAACGGCCACCAGTTGCCAAGGTCAGTTACTTCCCCCTTCTTATATAAAAGTGACAGCACACCAACAGCCATTGATCCCCCCGGGACCCCCGTCTCAAGGATGGCCTTCAAGACTTCGAGGACCATTGGTCCAAGTATACCCCAAAACTTGAGATAAAACTCAGCCGGCAGCCCATCCATCCCAGGCACCTTCCCTTTTCCAGCGTGTGTCCGGTGTCCTAAGTGCGCAAAAGTCACCTGCCAGTATTTTTCCATGGGACACAGAGAGGGAAGCAAGCTTCCACGAACTGCATGTCAATGAAGAGATATGTGAAAAAAACCTTGAGGATTGATTCCAAACAACGTTTGCCATGTTTCCGATATTATGTAGTTAATCCGGAAAAAGTTTCACGTTAATGCATTTTCGGTTCGTTTCGGCAGCCAGGCGCAATGTAGAAAACAAGTGTTCTACACAAACACATTTCAGGAAACACTGCGCATCTGGTATGTGGCATCCTCATTGAAAACATCAGAAGCTCTTCAAAGGTAAATGATTTTATTAATTTGGTTATCTGGCTTTTGTGAAAATGTTGCGTGCTACATGCTACACAAAATGCTATCTAGCTTTGCATACTCTTACCAAATTAGTCCATTTCTATGGTTCAAAAGCATATTTTGAAAATCTGAGATGACAGTGTTGTTAAGAAAAGGCTAAGCTTGAGAGCAAACGCATTATTTTAATTTTACCATGCATTTTCAGAAATCGTTAACGTTGCGTTATGCTAATGAGCCTGAGGCTTAGTCACAAACCCGGATCCGGGTTGGGGAGTTTCAAGAAGTTAAAGAACATAGCAGAACAAGTCTCATTATGTTCTAGAAAGCCGCTATGCGCACGCTCCAGGAAAGCTCGAGCCTTCCGCTCCTGCAACTCCCTGAGCTGCGCCTTTAGGGTTGAGGATCTCTCCCAGTCAAACGACCCGCCGAGGTTGCCTGCCTCGTATTCGAGTTCAATTAACCTTTGGATACGATCCACCTCCCTCCTCTCCTCCCTTTTTTTCCTCTTGCAATACCCTATTATAAAAGCCCTAATCCTCACCTTAACTAATTCCCACCACTCTAACACCCCCTCGCACATGGACCGGAGACCCTCAAGCCTCCTAAAGAAAACATAAAACCCGTCAACAAAAACCTGCTCCTCCAGCACATCCGATCTAGCTTCCAGTACCCCTTACCAAAGAGGCAGACCGACGACCCCACCTGCAGGAGCACCCCGTCGTGATCCGAAAAGAAAACAGGCAACAGCCGCCCAGACAACTTTCCCAAAGACCTGGGTACAAAAATATAATCGAGCCTCCGCTCAACCCCCCTGGAGTTACGCCATGTAGGACCGTCCATTTTCGGAGTAGTGTGCATACCACCATCTACCAGACCATGGCAAGCCATTACCCTAGCAATGGCGCCTGCACTGTTATCCCCC